>NW_022995744.1:948505-1131237 GCF_900245975.1 Drosophila guanche | reverse complement strand
CCCCCCCACCTTTCGCCATTGCTTCTTTCATTTTCCAAATAGAAATTGTTTTACAAATGTCACGCCGGCACCCCTCCACTCGAAAATCAGAAACGAAATAAATGGCGCTAAAATGATTCAATTACCCGAAACGGGAAAGAAAAACGAAAACAAAAAATGTAAGGTATTGGGGAACAGGTGGCCAGGCCAGGCCACGGCGACAAATTCTTTGGGGCTACAAATTTTAGACGTGTTTATTGTCGGGAGGCAGGGTGGCATTGGCCACACCTGTGCATCTGCGGGGAGCCAGAAAATGTAATAAGCGAAAATAAGATTTTAATTGCCAACATTTATGGGCAGCGTTGAATGCCATTTCAATGCTCCATTTCGCAGAGCTCCTGCTTCACACCCCCGGTAGACAGTCACGCACACGTGGGTTCCTCTGGACGGGACGCCATGGAGCTTCTTACAATTTTCAAAACTGGATCTCTAATTGCCTTGAGGACTCATTAGTGTGCTCTATTTGATTTCTGGCTCAAATTTAGCTTCTAAGGCCAGCCTCGATTGCTGGCATTGATTCCTGGTATCATTCCTGTGTGTGTGGTGCCCCGTTGTCTTTCCTGTGTACTGTATGCCTGCTTTCGCTCTGGTTGCATCCATTGCCAGGCGAGGCTAATGCGTAATATCCACTTACACATCCTCATGGGCTTCACGTTTACGCTTCGTTGGATTCCCTTCGTCCCATCCTTATTTCTCATCTGACTCGTCCGATGTTTCCTCCTTCTATGAAATGCTTTTTTCTGTTTTTTTTGGATATTGCACTTAATTTAATGTTGTTCTGTTGTCAACGCAAGTAAATCAAAGCTTGTGCTTTTATTTATGATATCATTTATGCGCTTTACCATTAACTTAAGTGGTCTTCGATGGTGCGGCAAGCACCATGAATCCTCATGATTTCAAATGGTTCGGGAATGGCGGGGTTCATAATAAACCCTTTAAAATTAAACACTCACCAATCCAACCAAACCCCTTTCTGATTTATATCTCAACATCAATACTTTATCAAAATTTCAAAACACACAGCGAAGCCTTCAATAATCCTGCGTATATGGAATTAAGATTAACATTGGCAATATGAACTGAAATTTATATCTTCGTTGGGTCGTGAATAGCTGTTTTTGTTTTTTCTATAAACCATTTAATTGTGGCTGATATCATCTTAGGGGACCTAATCGGAATCTGGCCACACACTGCGTAACTACTGTAACAATCCCACCTATGATTCCTCACAATTTCTGTCGACCCTGTTCTTGTGGGCTTGTCGGTTTGGATACAGTTTATCCGTTCCCAGCTCCTGGTCCAAGCACTGTGCAGCATATGGCCCATGCTCTATTGGTTGCTCGAATGGCGGTTCGAGATGCTGCAGATCCTCCTGTGTACTGTCCCTCAAAGCTTGTTTATTTATTTATTCCGCCTGGTCAATGCAGACTCATCGTCATGCGACCATCCAATTTCGCTGTAGCGATTAAATACAAAAAGTCTGGTATTTTTGTAAACTTCTCTTTTAGAGAAAACGAAGAGGGACGTGTAATCCGCTTCGTACGCGTCACAACTTTTATACCCGGTACTCATTCAGTATATCTGTACCTTAATGGTTTTTTATCGAAGTTTACATTTTACAGTTTTTCTACATATGTCTACATCTACATCTGCATTTCTTCATTCTGGCCATAATAATAATCCAATCTAATCCCAATTCGGTGGTCTAATAAATAAGGTCATTCCCTACAAAATTAGGATTCTCTTCTCTTCAAAATTGTGGGTACAGCAGATTTTTGCCCTTTGTGGTGGCGGAAGGGGACGGGGCTAATTTTTGTAATATACTTGTATCAGTGTGATATCACTGCAGTCTGGAGGCGAGATTCGGTGGCTCTTGCTCTTGTAGTATCTGAGACAGACAGTCGGACAGACGATCAGACAGACTTGGCTGTATCGACTCGGCTACTGATGCTGATCAAGAAGTATATACCTTATGGGGTAGAAAGCTATTTTCTCTTCGAGTACTGGGTATACCAAATAATTATAGTCAAACCATTTCTAAGCCTCATGTCTTTCAGAAAAAGCTAGTTTGGTTCGAAGCGGAAAAATGGTGTAGTGTAATAGATCCCATTGTGATGGTTTCAAATTTTTGAACCTTAAAGTTTTCTTTTTCAATCCGATTTCCTCTGTTTCTACTTTTCGTTTTGCATAACATCGGACAGACTTTCAATTACTTCACCTCAATCTCTTATTCCCCGATTGAATAAGAAGCATGGGAAAAGTATTTTTAATATTCCGACATGGGTCGCCATGTTGTTAAACTATAAAACAAATGTCCATGTATAAGTACGTATAATTCGTGCAAATCGCGAATCGTAAACATTGAGCAAAAATGTCTCTTGCAATGCGGAAAGAACCGCAAGAAATTGGGCCAAAGGGCAAATTAGCCAGAGCGACGTAAAAATGCCACATAACGTAGCCAACAACCGCCGCCTGTTCCCGTCCCCGCAACGGTATTGCAAGGGTACAAGGCTAATAAAAAATTATAGATTTCCATCTTTGCATATTTAACTTTTATCGCCGAGCCGTTTCGGTTTTGGGCCGTCTTACTCATGTGTTGTGTTATAGGCCCAGTTCAGGTTGATGTTTAGGCTACCTTCTGTTGCGGTTTTGCTTGCGGTTTTATGCTGCCGCAACCAGAGGTTGGCATAAAACAAATGTCATACTCAGGAAGAAATCACGTGTGTTCCGACATGCTGTTATGCTGTCATGCTGACTGGCATGGCCCCCAACCATAAAGAGGATTCAGATTTTTGCATAATCGTCAATTTTTGATTTTAAAATTTCACTAGGAGGGTGAAAACGGAGAGGGTCGAGATGTTCTTTAGTCACCAATAAAAATTCATTTTTATAATCTTCACATGTGTTACATCCACAAATATCCGAGGTATAAATATTTATTAATATTTTACGATTGATTTAGTTTAAATGTTGTTCGCTTTCTCTGTTGGGAGCTCTTAAGGCCTATTGGAGAAATAATGACATTAGAAGAGCTCTGACAAAGACTTTTTCGGAGAATGTAATGTTTTCATTAAATCCTCCACGTTACTGTATACTGGCATACATATGTATGTATGTATGATACAGAAATAATATCGCATACGTGTCAAAAGTGAGAGTTAACCCGATAAAACGCTCACATTCGTACTCGCATATGATCTAAATATGATACTTGTGTCGTTCAGTTTGTGGCAGTGATTCAATCATTAATGATAGCTCACAAAGGTATCATATGCGGGACTTTTTTGAAATCTTTTGTGAGATGTTTCTGATATTTCTAGCGAGTCGTTTTTGACACAAAATAGAATCAAAAATCATTTTTTTCGAGCAGTACCGAAAAGACGAAAAGATATCACAAAATGCAGGCAAGAAATATTTTTTGTGAGTGTTTTTTGCATCCTTCCCTTTTTGTTTTCCAATATGAATATTGTATGAAATTGTATGTTACAATTTTAGTGGTAATTTTTCACATTGTAATAATGTTATGTTAATATTAAGAAGTAATTTACACTGCAAGCACGTGGGGAACATAACCTCTACGCCAGGTAAGTATTGGAGCAAAACTGTAACAAGTTACATATTTCGAAGTGGCGATTTCCCCCTTGTAAAGGCGGGTGGCCAAATAATTCCCCTCTACCCAAGGGTAGAGCGGTAACTTAAAACCTAAAAAAAAAAAAAAAATAAGAAGTAATTAAAATAATACACTTTTGTTTGCTTATATTTTTTGTTCTAGACTTTCTCTCCTGTTCATATTGAAAGACATAAATCTGTGTTATTCGATCGAAATCCTGGTCCTCGAGTGCAAACTTTTGTGAAACAAGGCAGCTGAAACTATTTTTCCACTGACTGTTAATCGAATTTCACAGCTTTTACCCAATGACATGGACAGAAAAAATGTTTCTAAAAAGTCCCCGAATATGCACAGGATTTTAAAAAATATCAGCACGTGTTAAGTTAACGCCAGAGCGATAAAATAATGTACCAACCCCAACTCAGACCGAACCCTGTCATTCTTTCAAAGAT
Source organism: Drosophila guanche (assembly GCF_900245975.1). Taxonomy (NCBI): domain Eukaryota; kingdom Metazoa; phylum Arthropoda; class Insecta; order Diptera; family Drosophilidae; genus Drosophila; species Drosophila guanche. The sequence goes on along the minus strand of NW_022995744.1, from coordinate 1,127,136 downwards.
TTCACCAATGGTTCACAGTCACAACAACATCATGCCGCCGAATAAATCCCACGATATTGTAAATTCTGTAAAATGGTTATCTCTCTACTTAGATTTAGTAATTTTTTGGCGAATAATTTACATGAACATTAAACGAATGGCGGAAAGGCGCCTTCGTTGGCCCACATGAATGATGAGGCGTCGGCACGCGGCATACCGCAAATCCTCCTGCTCCGCCCATGCTTGCCTACAGGCGAACTATTAAATGCTTAATGGTCCTTTCATTGCACCAGTACATGGTATCAGATCTCCGAAATCGGGTGTCGGATGTCTGCACTGCCGGGCAGTCCCAAGGCCACATGTTGGCTGTGATTACATGCGAGTTGACACGCCGTCTGGTTGGTGTGGACACGTGATCTGGTCACGTGTCGCCAATTCGCCCACAGGCCACAAACAAAAATGTTTTACATGCTATAGCGAACTTGGCTCTTACTCTCTTACTCACTCTCTTGTATGTTTTATGGGGTACAATGCTATGCTGTAGATTCTGCGTAGGCAGATTTCACAATTTTAATATTATACTCTGCGCATGTACTTCACATTACCTAAGTTATCACCTATCGATACGTTTATCCCGGTTTTTTCTATAGGGTATCCCAACTTCGTGTTGATTACTTCTCTGTATATTCATGTTTTCCTTTTGTAATGTAATCAAATTATGAAAATTATACGAGAGACCTTCAGTAAGTCAAGTTGGCAACAATTTTGACTGATTGTTTTCACTCGACCTCCTTGGGGGAGTGTAAGGCCTACTTCCCTTTCCCTGCGGCGCCCCTGCTGTGATTCACTTGGGATAGCCACCCCTTTGGGTTGTTGTTGTGAGGTGAGCGGATGATGGAGAGCAAACAAATTATATTTAAAATCCCTGTCCTAGTGGGTTGCAACGGCCCAGTGGGTGTTTCTACAACAACGCTCAACCGCGCAACCACTCAACACGCTGTAGACTCAGATACGGCTACGGCTCCAATTGGATATTCGTGGGCTGCTGAGCTGAGCTGGGCTGGGCTGGGCTGGGCTGGGCTCTTGAGTCATCATCATCTCCAGCGGGCGGACTTTGGACCACCCAGGGGGCTTTGCTTATTACTTTCGAGCAAGACCTAACCTCTTGCGATGTCTTTTGGGGTTAAGCAGGTCCTTCTCCATCTCCCCCACTTCAAAATGACACATCACGAACTTTTTTAATTTGTTTATGATAATTTACGTGTTATTTAATGGGCCGCGTCATGACTGCCAGTCATTTATTATGCAATGCTTTGTAGCAACGAACTTATACGGCGATCCTTACAACTTAGGCGCTATCAGCAGGAGTTCACATGCAATGCGCATATAAAACTATAGTTCTCATACTAAATCTTGAAAACAATTTATGTTGAATTTCCATAAGCAAAACCCAAAATATAAAATTATAATAGTGTAAAGTAGGAAAGAAAAATCTAAAAAATGTGTCATGCAAAATGTATAATTATGTCTGTATATAAAAGGTAATAATTTAAGAATGTCTTAAACCAAAAAAATAAAAAAAAACGAATAATTTGGCTGGTGTAGTTTTCGTTTAGTTTCTCCACGTAAGCCACTCATATACTAATATTCTTGATCAGCATCAATAGCCGAGTCAATATAGCCATGTCTGTCTGTCCTGATGAGCGCCTAATACTTGGAGACCATAGGAGATAGGGCATCCATGTTAAGCATCCAGACTTCTCCATGCTCTAGAGCAGGGCTCGGCACGGCTCCATCTAAAGGGTATAGGACAAGGCGCTGCTGCTGTGCTGCCGCTCACGTGCAAGCGTATTACAGTGATTCGTACCAATACCAATATAGTGAACTCTTCCGTTTTGCGTGCGTCTTCACACACAAACGCATAAACGGCTTGTTAATTGTATGGGTGCCGAGCCCTGCTCTAAAGTGAACGTGTTTCCTTCTGTTATTTCTCCTGAATTAATCTTTATTATCAAATTGAAGTTATATTTATACCAAAATAAAGATGGCGAGTTGCCCCATGCAGGGGCAATTATATGTAGTATGGTCAATAGCTGGCGTTATAATTCGGACGGCGGATGTCGTTTTCAATGCGGCTGCAGTGCTTTATATTACAATTGGCCAGTGTCATCTTGGCGTGGGAATTTATTATATGTTTATTTAGCATTATTATAATGTACCGATAGGGTTGTGCTAAATTCGATTATGCTAAACACTCTGCTTGAGTACACTACAATTCTCACACTGTTACAAGTGTATTTCAAAATTTCGCACCGCCCCCACAAGGCGCAAAAATCTCTCACAGCCGTAGAGAATCTATCAGATCACCGAATAAGGATCGGATTGGATCATTATTATAGCCAGCATGACTAAATTCATTTGCAGTGGCTAGCCCCCACCCCTTTTGCTGGGGGTCGAGCCGTTTTAATGCGATCGCAAGGTCTAAAACGATGTGCTAAAAGCTGCTTAGGACAACTGTCATTAAGAAAAGCTTCGCCCACTTAGCTGTTTTGAAAGCGTAGCATGCTGGGTTCACTGGGTTTAATTACACTACTCGACACGATTTAACCGCTTCGATCCAGACTAACTTTTTCTGAAAGATATGGTTTAATGATAATGTTTTTCTATGGCAGAACTTTTTATAAAGAATTTTAGAGGTATACTTTATATATGCATTAGCTTTATAGAATGGCTAACTTCATTACAACCAGATGTAAGATTCTTAAGTTATGTGAAAAAATGAGCTCTACCTCTAAAAAAAACCGTTACATAAAATGTACCAGACCTTAAAAATTATCCAATCTGACCCAAATTCGGTGATCTGATAGACATGGTCATTCCCTACGGAATGGCGTTAGTTTTCTTTTATCTTCAAAATTGTAGCTTTGGGAGGTTTTCGCCCTTTTACGGGGGTGGAAGTGGCGGGCTCATTTTTGAAATACACTAGTAACAGTGTAAGCATACAGAAGTCTGGATGCAAAATTTGGTGGCTCTAGCTTTTGTGGTCTCTGAGAACTAGCCGACAAACAAGACGGCCGGACGGACAGACAGATATGGCTCTATCGACTCGGCTATTGATGCTGATCAAGAATATATACTTTATGGGGTCGGAAACGTTTCCTTCTGTGCGTTACATATGTACATTGTGCACAAATACAATATACCCTATTTACTGTTCGAGTACCGTGTAAAAAGTAGGTTTCGTTCGAAGCGGAAAAAAAGTTGGATGTTGTCGAGTAGTGTTATTTTTGTTCTGCTGCAACTACCAGCGCCACTACAGCTTCTAAGATAATATATGGACTGATCTTTAGTGACGTTTACATCTCTATCTATATAAGAATGATATATATTCCATAGATTCCAGTCCTGTCTCACCTGTTCTACGTTCCTTTCCATATGTCTGTCTGTATGTTGAAGAACCTTAGGCGATGAGCATACAAGATGTTACCGCCTCGCGACTGCAATCAATCTCAGTCTCGCGCCTCTCCGATGCAATATTGCGAAGATTGATTAATTTGTATTAACATACACGCACTCACACACCCATATACGTGCATACATTCATACATCTGTATGTGCGTGCTTATGAATGTAGTGTGCAATTATTGTTGTTGGACTATAATTAATCAAATGATTTACATGAGCGGGGCACTCACGGAACGATAACACTACTCGACAACTCGAATCTTTTTTTTGGTACACTGAAATTGTTTAATTAATTATGGTGTCTTTTCTATGAGAGGACTTTTTTGAAGATTTAAAAAAACCTGGATTTTTTTTGTTAACATTGTTTTAGGGGTTCAATTTTCTAGATAACATAAGTATCTTTGATTTGGTTTTAAAGAACATTGCCATTCTGGAAAGCCATTGATGCAGCTAAAAATTGGACCCAAGCACTTACTTATTTTAGCTTACCGTAACGAGCAATACATTTTTTTTGTATGTGTTGTCAAAATTTTGTAAAAAATTCTCACAAAAATCATAAATTTTGCAAATTTCAAAGTATAATATTTCGCAGACGGAAAGATAAAACCACAAAATGTTTTGGACAAAAAGTCTTGCAATTGAAAAAAATATACACATATACATGTATATGTACATATTTATGTACATACAAATCATACATCATCCCATTTTTGAGCTCCATATATTTCAGAAAAAGTTGGTTTGGTTCCTTGTGGGAAAATCGTGTCGTGTAGTGTAATCATATGCGTAACAAGAACATGGAAATTAAATCAGAGGCCAGAAATGCGTTTGCATGTCAATTACAGCCGGCGCCTCACCATCATTCCGCTACCCTCACCTCCCCCCCTGAACTACTTACCACCCCACACCACCTCATTCATTCCGCCCACCTTCACAAAGTTACACCCTCTATTTGTAGCCTGCGCACAGCTAATACTCAAAGTCAATCGGCAGTCTGATGAACATGATGAGGGGAGTGGTGGGAATGGCAATCAGCGAAAGCAGCAAATCGAGGGACTCCCTCAATTATTCATGCGCTACGATTGTATGCAAATCGAATTGCCAAACTCATAATCGGAAGCGAAAGCGGGAAGCGGTGATATCTGGAAAATTTCACGCTTAACATGCTTCCATTTGCTTTCAATAGTGGCTAAGTTCAAAAGCAGAAATGTTATATAACATTGATTTAAATTCTGAATGGGTTGCTCGGTACATACATGATTACAAACATACACACTCATATGTTTCTTCTAAACCTAGTCGTATTTTTTTGTTCTTTGATTATTTTTCAAAAAGTGCATTTGGTGGTATGGGCGATTTTAGATTTATGCACACGCAGCTGTGTGTAGTAATTTTTAGCATTCAGATTCATTTCTAGTTTCATTTTTTTCAAGGGGCTCGTTCAGTACCCGCGCGATTTATTGGGCTCAATTTTTATACCCGGTACTCGAAGAGTACATTGTATTTGTGGTCGGAGAAGGAACGTTTCCGACTTTATAAAGTAAATTATATTAAAGTAAAGTATTAAAGTATATATGTATATTAATATATTCTTGATCAGCATCTGTTCGTTCGTCCGACCTGATGAGCGCCTTGTACTCAGAGACCATACGAGCTAGAGCAACAAAGTCTTGCATCCAGAATTCTGGGTGCCTACACTGTACAAGACTATTTTAAAATTTCGCCACGCCCACGCCAAATATCCAACATCCGCAATTTTGAAGATAAGGGAAAACTAAAAATGCAGTTAAGTAGAGAATGGCCATATCTATCAGAGCTTCGAGTTAAGATCCGTTCAGATCATTATTATAGCCAAAATGAAGAAAATAATTTGCAGTGGGGCTTCCCCCCACCATCTCTAACAGCTTTGCTTATGCTTGCTTGTTGTAGCGATTCTATCTCGCTCGCAACTTCTGCCTCATGTAGTGTGCTGCTCTGTAAAATGTAAAATTCGAAAAAACAAGTTTACATACATATGTACATATGCATTACACTAAGGTTACATAGATACATATATATGTATGTACATATATACTGACTAAGTACCGGGTATAAAAGTTGAGACGCGTCGAAGCGTCTCACAGCGTTCATCCTCGATTTTCCTATCTTCGCCAGTGGAAGAGAGCGCGCATTGAAAACGAATCACGTGAAATCTAAATAGCATCATAAATCAGAAAATGGCGGCAGGTTGAATTCGACTCGCCTCGAGTCAGTTTTGGGTGTTCCCGATATTTGGGTTCCTTTTATGGGAGCATGGGGTATGCAGTTCTCTTTTCTGGCTGGCCAGACAATGATATATGTTGGTCCAAAATGGCTAAACGCGTCGCTATAGCGGGACTCGCATGTGTATGAAAACTACCAGAAGAAGAAGCGCAAAATCCTCGATAGACGGTGTTTGATTGCGTTTCCTGAACCACTCGACTACACTTCCGATCCCCCCATTTCCCCCTCAAAAAAAGGGAGAAATCGTGGGTCATTTGCCCAGCCAGCCTGTGTCGCGATGGCTTGCAAAATGTAAATTTCCCCAGCCACCATAAATACATGTTTGAGGCAAGTGGATTGGTTGGATTTTCTAGCGGATAGCGTATAGTTTTGTCCTTGGAGACTGGCCTGACCATACCTTATACGCCTTTTTTTTGTTTATTTATTGACGCTAGCTAGCTTGCCAAATTCCCCTATAACTTATGAGAGCCGAACTTCTGTCTTCCCTCGTGTGAGGTTGCTTGGGTTTTCCACCAAATTGATTTATGACATTTGCTCTGATTGAAGTGAAGTTTAAGAGCCTGGAGCGTGGCATACAAATTGGAAATGACTAAATCTGTATCTACATTTTTATACCCGGTACTCGAAGGGTAAATAGGGTATTTGTGGTCGGAGCAATATGCGTAACGCCCAAAAGGAAACGTAGAGCTCAACGGGTGTGTTGGTGTGAGAAATGATGTATGATGTAATGTAATGTAATGATGTATAATGTATGTATGATGTAAATTCGAAGCGTACATATGTATATATGTGTCACACTAAGGTTGCAAACATTTATGCATATACATACATACATAACGAAGTGGATGAAAGACTCAAATTTTCACATAATTTTAAAGTTTTTTTTCTCTCCTGATCAGAATTTTGCAGGGATCGCATGGGGATAGCTTTTACGTAAAGGATATGAGTCCTGTCAACAACTTTAAGAAGTTAAACCATTACATAATTGCATCAGACAGGCCTGCAGCGAGCTTTAATTGAACCCTTTAAATTCCCTTTCATTTTAATGTCCTAAAGGACATTACCAAGCAATTCCAAAAAAGTTTTCCAAAAACATCCAAGCTTCATAACAAAATATTTATTACAAAGCTTTTGAAAGATTTTGCTAAAATTCATCATTGAGTCTATTCGAGTGATCGCTTAAACGTACCTTTTTTGGGGTATTTACACAACATAATTCATAAAAAAACCCTTTTCACTTAGAAGTCGAATTCTTTACTCTTTAAATAAGGAAAAGAATCTTGATTATGGAAAAATAAATTTGCTCCACTATCATTCGTTGCTGGATTTTTAGAAACTTTTTTGTTTTGAAAACTCGTGAGTCTATTCGTCTGATTGGGAGTGTATGTACATCTAAGTCCGACAAATTTCCCGAAATCAATTAACTTTTAGCTTTCCAGTCATGATTTACAACCAGTAACTGCTGTTGGTCATAGACATGGGCCTTGCATAAAACTAAATTGTTTTACTAATGTGGAGTAGTATAACGAACATTACGAGGCAATTACTTACGAACACTTCTTGCCGCAGGGCTTAGCCAATACAGTGAGCCAATATCCGCTCCATAAGCAGATTAATTATGCAACTTTTGGCTGGGGGCTGGCAGGCTCTGGGACTTACAGAGTGGCCACATGTGGCAGGCAGGCAATCTTGATATTGTCGTGATAACACACAAGTTGACCCCAAGCGATGAAATCTTTGCAAATGTTATTAAAACATAAATCTGAATATTAATTTCTATTCGAGGGGGCCGAGGAGCTGTAAATGGATTATGAACTGAAGCCATTTATAAGGTTTTCATCCCGTCTGCGTTTATTGTCCGTAATTAGAATTATAAAATTGCTTGTGTCCGCCGCGATTTTCCATTCATCCCTTTCTGGCCATCATCACATGCCGCACATGTGCGTAATCATAAAGTTAAACATTGCCAGAAAAATAATGGTTGATATTGAGCCACATTTGTCCTCAACATCGGCTGGCCATATTTCCGCCTTATGCGAGACCTATTAAAAGGTTTATGGTAGCACAAAATTAATTGTACTAAGTAGGAGACGATTGGTAAGCTAAGAAAAACATATTAATCTTTTTTTTTAAACATATGCATGTATTAAATAACCAACCATTCAAACCTATAAATAGTTTTTTTTTATAAGTATATTTATTTTTTTAACCAAGGAAATTCCGAATAAGTTTCCTTTGGTTCTACCACAAGAATCCGATTACAAACAGCCCAAAACAATTCAGCTTGAGTTTCCTCGATCTCTCATAAACTCCCTCCCGACCAAAATACGAATTGTAATTATAAACTGATTTACTTAATTTGTTGACATTGCGGCAGGACCTGGGCAGGGCGAAGTAACTGCGAGAAAGAAGGATGCTCGCCATTTTCTAATTTATGGATGTGGTTATCTTGGCATATTTTTTGGCTCTAGGAAAGTTTTGGAGTTTGCGGTAGGGTTTTGTTTGACTTGTGAAAAAGATTTCTTGCTTGGCAAGTGAAAAATAATTTGAAATTTATTTAAAATGTGGTAATGATGAGTGAAAGGTAGCCCAATTAGCTAATTGATTTAGGCTGGTTGAACGTGGAACTCATTAGAGTTTTTACGTCATTTATTTTTATCATACTGTATATGTTGTATACATGAAATTACGAATCAGGCTTGAAAAGAAACGAGAAGGGACGTGTGAGAAGCTTCTTACGCGTCACAACTTTTATACCCGGCACTCAGTACTACATCTGCACCTTGGCGGTGTTTTGTCAAATTTGACATTTTTCCTCATCTGTCATCTACATCTACAACACTTCTCACGCCAACACGCTCCTTCAGCTCGCCCCCCTTCCCTAGACCCACACACTGCAGACTCGCGGCAGAGGCAGCGCCCGCACACAAAAAAAACAAATATAAGCTGGACGGGACGGGGTGGGTTAAAAGTCGGCAGAGGCAGGCCGAGTGAAGCAGAAGCAGAGTGTGAATGAGAGACTGTGAAAAAACAACAAAAGCTGCGGGACAGGGTGGGTTTAGCCACTGCAAATTAATTTCTTCATTATGGCTATAATAATGATCCAATCGGATGGTGATCTGATAGATATGGTCATTCCCTACGGAACGGCGTTTTTAGTTTTCTTTTATCTTCAAAATGGTAGATTTGGGAGGTTTTCGCCTTTTTGCGGGTCGGAAAGGGGCGTGGCTCATTTTTGTAATACACTTGTAACAGTGTGAGTATACAGAAACCTGGATGCAAAATTTTGTGGCTCTAGCTTTTATGGTCTCTGGGATCCAGGCTCTCAACAAGACGGACGGACAGACGGACGGACAGACACACATGGCTCTATCGACTCGGCTATTGATGATGATCAAGAATATATATACTTTATGGGGTCGGAAACGTTTCCTTCTGTGCGTTATATACAACCGTTATTCGCACAAATACAATTTACACTATTTACTCTTCGAGTACCGGGTATAAAAACAAAACTTTGTTTTTGCCAGTCGCTTTGCGTTCAATGCTCAAGAGAGCGAAACGCCAAACTCTCTCAGCTGAAATCATTGCCACCAAGAGCCGAAAGCACTGGGAACCAATCCCCTATACTGATTATGCAGCCAGCTTAAAGTCTATGAGTTGTTTGTTTAGTGGTGACGAGCTTAAAGGGTGTGTTGGTGTGAGAAGTGATGTAGATGTAGATGACAGATGTAGGTAAAATGCAAAATGCAAAACTTAAAAAAAAACCACTAAGGTACCGGGTACCGGGTATACCGGGTATAAAAGTTGTGACGCGTCTCACACGTTTGACACAAAAATCCGTTGTCTGTTCTCAATTCTTGAAATGATTTTGGGCTATTGACACTATACAGTACTGCATGTACTTTATTTGTATATTCTCCCAAGATCTGTTCGGACAATGCACTATGGGTAAAAAGCCCGATTTTTTGGCTTACCTCACGCCTTCATACGAACAGAAACCCATTTCAGTCGTATTTGTTATAAAAAAATGTATTTAAAATAATGTTTATGATTAAAGATCCTTTAAAACATTTCTGAACTTTCAAAAAATACATTTGATTGACTGATTGAATAATTGATTGTTTAAATGTAAATTGATTGAACTCGCTGCAACGTGCGATTTCATTTCGCTTAGTACTTGTTTACCTAAGAAATCAATTGGATACTTTTCGTTTAAATTGTAATGGTTTCATATTTGGTTAGTCAGTTTTTGTCAATACACTTTCAACTGCAACATTTTATTGCCCCTACTTCACGATTGTTGTTGGTCCAGACCTCCAGCAGTGCAGCATGATTGAACTAATAAGTATTTGCAAAATTTAAAATTTTCCGAAAAGGGGCAATAACGGGAAAAAAATATGAACACCACATGATTCTATAATAATTGGTTAATAAAATGTAACTTGAAGTGAACTTTGTGAAGTGGTGTGCTGAACAAAAGTAATATTCCACAGAATTGTTAGTACCAAGCTAAGAATACACACAAACAAATCAGTGAACAATCAAATTACCTCACAAAACTATAAAAAACAGGTATTAACAATTAATTTATATACCTCGTCCTTCCATTTCCATATTTTCCCTTTTTGACCAGAATGTTATGTGCTGATGAAATTTAATCTTTTTTGAGTGGCTTCCCGACAAATCGCTAACCTCTTTATTCTCCTTCTCAGTATTAATTACAATATTTTCAAATACTTTTCAACCCGATACACTTGATTTATAATGGCTAGCATATTTTTCACACCCAACTACTAAATTACGTTGCTTTGGCGCACAGATCTAAGTAGAGCCATATATCAGTGGCTCTGCTTCGGAGTGACGTGTACCCTGCATTACCAAAAAGTTGCCGTGGCCAAGTCGGGGAGAGTTGACAAAGCTTTTAGTGGCAGTTGGAAGAGAGATGTCTCTTACACCATCCGTCCCCGGTTGTGCCCCAACAGAGCGGGCCAAGTGATAATTGAATTAGAATATGGCGACGCACACACAAACGCAGCCACAGCGTGGTAAGAGGAAAAATTACAACACATGTGCGTTGTCATTTAGGGGTTCGTGTTGAGGCTGAAGCTGAATGGAGTTTTTGGGTTGGAATGGGCCAGCTCCTCCAAAGAAATATTATGCTTTTAACAATTTCAGCATTTTCTCCATTTACATACATCTTAATTATTTCTCAAGATGGTTTTGCCATGTGTACGTACGTGTGGATTATACTCACACAAACACTCATGTGTGAGTGTATGTCTCTCTAAGAGGGTTGTAAAATGTTACTGGTACTCGTGGAATCGTTGTCATTTTTACATTTGCATTTTCAGCTAATTTAGTTGAATGTTTTTAGGTGCTTTGTACCCTAGATACCGTAATAATAATAACTTGCTCCAGCCCTTGGCTCAGAGCATATTTTTACGGTTTCGTTTTTGTAGATTACGGTCGACAAGAGAAGATTTCGCTAATTACTTTCAGCCCACATATGTATGCCAGGGGTTGGGTTTTAGATTTAATTAGAGCTTACGCATTAGCGTCGAGACTTCATTTCCATTTCCATGTATGGGGGGTTTTCTTTTCTCGGCTTGAACCAATATTAATTACGATTTAAATGCAAATGCCGCGGCACGACGTCGTGTCGCCATTTTATTCATTCGAATTAAGCGTAGCTTCGTTTATCGCTACATTTCCTAGCTCATTTCGAGATCCACAATTACACACAAAGTCAAAAGGTATCTTCGTTTCAATTATAGGAATGAAAACAAGATCCTCAAATAAAAACCCACTCCTAATTATGTGCTTAGCTTACCCTAAATATGATCGGGTAATGATAGGTCTCCCGAGAGGTACACAAAGGCAAGGGCTGGCCCTGATCTACCCCCTGTTTGACTTTTGTCCTGATGAAAGTCAATTGGGAAAAAATAATTTAGCAGGATCCCTTTGTATATCACATTTGAGCAGAGTGTTTTGCTACGATTTGATGAGGGACGACAGTGGCGGCACTGAAATGTAATTTGTGCACTAATAATGTAGCCATAAGGGAGGGAAATGCACTGGCAGAAACTATATATCGAAATCCAGCTAGAGTGTAATACAAAATGCATGGTTCAAGCTGATAAAATATCAGCTGGGTTAGATCTGGCGTAACGTATATGCACTAGAGCTTATTTGTTTCTTATTTCTTTAGAGCTGAGTTTTAATAATGCAATCGTCAGGGTTAATATATTAGAACTCACAAGGAAATTCACTCACTTTAGCGCTGCTGTGTTTATTAATTTAATCAAAGCAAAACTAATATTTTCTCTCAGTGCAAGAATATTTCCCACTTTCCCCGTGCGAATGCGACATATACCGAATATATCGAACCCTTACATACTCATATACAAAATCGCATTTACACTAATTGGGTGATGGTGATCAATCAAAAAGCAAAAATAAATGAAAGGAAAATATATGCAAGCGAATAGAAAAGGACGATACTCAGATGCTCTCTTCGAGCTGTTCCAAGAGCATTGTCACAGCAACAGTCGCCCCGCACGTAAACGAAATGATCCGATTTCCGGTTGTGTTGTGTTCCATTGTGCGTTTACCTGAACCAGATTGTCCATTTGACGATTTCAACAGTGCACGGAGTACGACGCTGAACCCCTCCTAAAAACGGAAGCAATCGTGCGCAGCTGAATTCGACTTTTGGCACGACCCCTAGTCTGAATAGGCTGGTTCGTCGTGTGTTGTCACCGCTGCCATTATCCTTGCTAATTTCGCAGCTCAATGAGTCTTTAGAAATACTATATTCTCTCTTTACTCCTCCTTTTCCTGATTTCTGTGTGGGGTATCTTTAATTGCGCAGCTTGGCCATCGTATTACAACCAGTGAACCGCTTAAAGTGTGATAAATGTGTTTTTGAAAGGTCTCGGAATCGGGTTTGTTAGGGTAGGACGTTGGATGCGTACAAGGAGTTGATATCCTGTGTATTGCATGCAATATATCTTTTGAGAATAATTACATATCGTCTTGTTGTTTTATAATTGGGTTTCCGTGTGATCTGTGATAAAACTGACCCAGGCAGCGCTGAGAATTTTCTATTGTAGAACGTTTTACCCATTACGTTTTCAACTTATATTGATTTAACAAACAACACTACTCGACACGATTTTGCCGCTCCGATCCACACCAACTTCTTGGTTTGATAATAATTTTTTTTTCTATGGCAGAATATTTTTTTTAAGTTTTTTAAAGTTTGGTTTTTTTTTGTAACAACAAAACTTTTTCACACAACTTAAGTATCTTAAATCTGATTTTAATAAACTTATTCATTGTTTATAGCCAATGAATGCATCTAAAAAGTGTACCCAAACACTTTGTAGTTTTAGCATACCGTTTGAAAAATATTAAGCTTATTTTAAATGCAAAAATGTGGATTTTTGTGAGGTACTTTTTACGAAATTTGGACTTCAAAATGTCGGAAATCATTAAGAAAACGAAAGCTCGAAGTCTATCAGAAAAAATCGGTTTGGTTCGAAGCGGATAAAAGTTGGATTTTGTCGAGTACCGCAATCAGGGTATAGAAGATGTAAGCTGGCATTAAGATAGTTTTGGATCCTTATCAGAATCATAAAAGAATTTGGTATTGCAAAAGCTTAAACTCCATTGATTTCCACCATTTTACAATCTGCTTATTAAAATCTATTGTTATATTCATACACCATATCATCCAGTGAGCGAGCCAGGCAAATCGTCTGGAAAAAATGTTTCCACCAAATTTTTACGCTGTTCTAACGAAAAAAATCATACCATCTGCAATTAATCCCAGCCTAGAAAGGCATTTAAGGTCGAAACTGTCGCGTGAACATAAAATTGATTTTATAGATATTTATAGATTAAAAACTTTCCACATAAGCACCCAGAAAAAAATGCATTTGCTGGGTAAATTTATTCCATTATTCTTTTCTCTTTTATTTCGATGCCCTGCTTTATTTTTGTATCTCCGATTCGATGTTGAACCTTTTTGCAACCCTTGTACATACATTCATATGTATGTACATATGTGATAGATTATGAACTGGAAATTGCAGCAGCAGCAAGAAGCAAATATCCGACGGGTTGTCTGATCCCCATCTCCATCCCGGACGTCATTGAGTTACTGGAGAAAGGACACTCATGCCAGCACAGCAGCCCAACCCATTAAATTAAAAGGCCATAAATTACTAAATGGCTATAATGAAAATCGAAGATTATCCAGAGTAGTGTGAATTGCATCTATTCACTGTCGTTTTAATGTTGTACCGTAGGTCCCTTAGTTGGATAACTAGTTTATGGCTTTGCTAGGGGAAATAATTTAATAAATAACTATTACTAAGTAGATATGTGGATATAAAGCTATATGAATAGATGTAGATACATATGTAAAGTTAAAGGTGGTGTGTTACGTGCCGTGGCCTAAAGGAATATTCCCGTTGGCGGTAGTTATACCCTGTACTCGAAGAGTAAATAGGGTATTTTGTATTTGTGCACAAAGTGAATGTATGTTACACACATGTCTGTCTGTCCGTCCGTCTGTCCGTCCGTCAGTCAGTCCGTCTTGTTGAGCGCCTGGATCTCAGAGACCATAAAAGCTAGAGCCACCAAATTTTGCATTCAGACTTCTGTATGCTCACACTGTTACAAGTGTATTTCAAAAATGAGAACCGCCCCTTTCCGCCACCGCAAAAGGGCAAAAACCTTCCAAACCTACAATTTTGAAGATAAAGGAAAACTAAAAACGCCATTCCGTAGGGAATGACCATATCTATCAGATCACTGAATTGGGATCCAAGTGGACCATTATTATAGCCAGAATGAATTAATATGCAGTGGCTAAGCCCACCCCGCACCGCAGCTTACATTCTCTCATTCACACTCTGCTTCTGCTGTGTACGGCCTCTGCCTCTGCCGCGAGTCTACAGTGTGTGGGTCTATGGAAGGGGGGCGAGCTAACGGAGCGTGCTGGTGTGAGAAGTGTTGTAGATGTACATAGATGACAAATGAAGAAAAAATTCCAAATTTGACAAAACAACGCTAAGGTGCAGATGTAGTACTGAGTGCCGGCTATAAAAGTTGTGACGCGTAAGAAGCGTCTCACACGTCCCTTCTTGTTCCTTATTCAAATTATTCCTTATATCACATCAGTTGCTTTAGTATCGAGTTACTTGCTTTTCGAGTAAAACCAAGTCATCTCGCAAGTCTGGGACAGCCATTTTAAGAGAATCACCTTGCGATATTTTAATAGATATGCTTTATCTTTGTTTTAAAAGTAATTATAATTTTTTTTTAAATCAAATAGTTGATCAGATGATATAAATGGTATTTTAGGAATAAATACCGTTTATTACTTGGCTCAGTTATTAATTATGTTTATAAAAGAAATAGAAGGGACGTGTGAGACGTTACTTTGTGATCCATCTGTACCTTAGTGGTTTTTTTCAAATTTTATATTTTACATTTTTTCTACATATATCATCTACATATACACACCTTTTTACGCCAACACGCTCTTGTAGCTCGCCCCACTCCCCAAGAGCCGCACACTGCGCGAAGCAGAGTGAGAAACGAGAGAATGTGTAATTGCTGGACTGCAAATTCATTTCTTCATACTGGCTATAATAATGATCTAATCTGATCCCAAGTCTGTGATCTGATAGATATGGTAATTTCCTACAGAAATTCATTTTTAGATTTCTCTTATTTTCAAAATTGTGGATACAGCAGATTTTCGCTCTTTGAAGGGTGTCACAGGACGTGTCGAAATTTGTAAATACACTTCGAACAGTGTGAGCATACAACCATCTGGATGCAACATTTGATGGCTCTTGCTTTTGTAGTCATTGAGATCCAGGCGCTCGACAAGACTGACGGACACACTGACATGGCTAAAACGACTCCGCTATTAATGCTGATCAAGAACACATATATACTCAAGTATTACAAAATACAAATTTTTTATCAATACTTAAGCCTGAGATAATCAGAAACTAGTTTATATATTGATCCCTTTTCCGATCACTTATAGGTATGTAGGTAGAAAGTCTCTAGGAACCCCTTTAGATCTGCTACGAGGCCATACCATACCATAGACCAGAAGACGTCGGAATATTTGAAACCAATTATCTACTGATTAGGCCCGCATAAAAATGGACAATTAATAAACTGCTAGCCGTGAAGGTGACAAATGTTCAAACAATAGAAATTGATGAGAAACCGTAACGCATGCATTATATGGCAAATTAATTGGCTTTTGACGCTACCCAAAATGTCAATCAAAGAGCAATAAATTGGGTTCTAGCGACAAAGAAGAGAGAGAGAACAAGGCAAATAAGAATAAATAGTTGAAACAGAAGGAGAGCTTTTCAGGGAGAAAGAGTGTGCAATAATGGCGACTAAAATAACCTATTTTTATAGACTTTTGTGTGGGAGAAGAGTAGGAGATAGAGCAAAGCTTAAGCCAAAGTACCACCAATTACTAAAAAATATATACATGTATACAACTACCACTACACACACTTGCATGAATATGTATGTATGTGTATGTATGTACATTCTTATGTACATATCTATGTATGTATGTACATATGTATGTATATGTAGATATATATAAAATGTTCAAATCATCAAACAATAAACTCAAAATGGACTCCATCGCTTGACGCACGTTTCATGCTCATTTTCATGTCGATGTTAAAAACATCCGCTCCCCATTCCACTTCTCTCTCAGCGCATACGCGCTCTCTTTCTTTTCGTGACTCTTTCAGGTTCTCTTTCAGGTTTCTGGCCATCTTGCGCATGCGCTGCTCTAGCGCATTTGTGGGCGTGGCTTCGCTCTTCGGCTCTGTTGCGAGCGGAATTGAGAGTATCGTCTTCTGGAGTAAAGCTGAGCTCATTCCCTTCCGGCCCCAGCTCGATTATATTTTGACCTTCTCGAGGCTTACTTTATTTTGCGCTTCGATGCAAAGACGTGTTTGGCGTTTATTTGATTGGATGCTTCTGTGCTGTTCCAGTCTCGGATTCAGCTCATTAACATGCCTTGAATAGGGTTACAGGTTTTAATTAAGAAAGTTACAGTTTTCCTTTTCGGGGAGAAGGATTAGAGAAAGAAAAATGTGAGATTAGACAAATAAGTTTACATAGAAGTGCAGGGAAAATGAATACTGTCTAATTTTATTTTGTACAATTCTTTGATTACGTCTTATGATTAGCTACATTTACCCTTTACTTTCATTTACCTCACATAAATATAACTTCTTAAAGCAACCATCGCCTCCCTTCATCTTCCGCATCTTTGCTATCTATTTTTATATAAATGGATTGCCCCTACAATGATCATTAAAAACGCATACCCTGACATGGTTTTGCTATAAACATAAGCCATATTTCAATTCAATGTGAGGGCCCAAGAACAGCCAGAACACAAGGAGAGGCCAAAAACAAAGCGAAAAACATGGCATAATGAATGTCGATGTCTGCACACGAGCTCTACCAAAGGAACAAATCTACCAAACACACACACGAACCGACATCGTATATTACACATCTATGCCACACAGGGAAAGTCCTAGAGATAGAGAGACATCCCCAAAAAAAGGACAGGCGAGGCGACAGCAAACTCCACACACGACAGGCCCGCACTCGTATATCAGAATCGGAATCCACCCAGCTACGAAAACAATTTGGTAAACTTTCGAAAATTTGCTGCACAACACTTGCAGTGCCAGTGCTAGTGTAAGTGTGAGTGCGAGCGAGAGGACGAGGGTAATCCAATGAGCGGGATGGCAATGTGTCCTTCTGACCGTCCCTTAGTGTGTTTATGTGTGTGTGCGAGTTCGGGAGTCCTGGAGTCCATGTACAAAGCTTAGAAATAGACAGACAATAAAAGCTTCATGAAGCGCCGCCATCATTTGTGTGAGTGTGCAAGCGAGAGGAAAGCAATAAGAGGAAGATAGCGAGGCAGATAGAAACAGATGGAGACAGAGGGAGAGTGAAAGAGCGACGGAGGGAGGAAGGGCAACGGAGCATCCATGAAGTTTCTGTTGATTTTTATCATTTATCGATTTCGAATTTGTGTCGAGGGACAATTTAGTAGCCTCCCTGAACGCCATACCAAATGGGTCTATGTTTGGTTGGCTGTTCTCTCCACTCAACGGACGTTCATGAGGTGTCATCCGAAAGGGTAAAGAGGGGCAGAGGCGCAGCAGCAGCAGCAGCCAATTTGATGGCCAACTCCAAACTCTGGCCTCTCATTGTCAGGCTAAACTGCTCTTGACTGTTATGGAGTACATATTTGGCCAGAGGCCCACGGCCTGGTTTTGTCGAAGTGGTAGGAGAATCGTGCTATTTATGGGCGACATTTCCATCAGCCACGGATTTGGTTCAATTTGTACTCGTAAATTTCCCAGTTCATAGTGGGTTTTTGGGGATCTTGACGATTTTAGAGGAGTCTTCAATTAAGACAATGGTTCGAGTTTTGCTGTGAGCTTTGGGAAAGTTTTTCGAAGTTCGCTGCCACTTTCCCGTCACTTTTATTAAATAGTCCTTCAGTTACTTGTACAAGTTTCCACCGCTTAAAATCGTGGATGAACATCATAAAGAAACCATAGGTTATATAAATGAACTGAACTGATTAATTCCACATGAGAATACCTGAAATCCTTGTATGTTATTTCAAAGATCTTTAATATTGTGCAATGAGGAGGGGATCGACTTCTATTGGCTTCTTCACACAATATAGCAATTAATCAAATTATTTTTGACACGCTAGAGAAGAATGCAAGCAAACAGAATTGGCGAGCCTAAAACGAAGTCAGTTCTGCAATATTTCAGCAAGCGGATTAGCAGACCTTAGATCCTAAGTCAAATTATACACCAGGGACACGTTCGAACCCAACACAGAAAATACAAACAGGAACAGTTCATTGTGTTTGCTTTTCTTTTTGATGAAATTCTTTTAGCCTCAGAGTCAATAAGCGACTTAAGCGGGATTTACCTGAAACCGATCCGACAGAGATCGAGATGCAGAGAGAGAGTGTGAGAGAGATGAGGATAGAAAGCCGAACCGAGCACGTCCAAGCCACCTTGGACGCCTGCGCAGCTGGTGAAACCCCTGGTCCTATTTAAAATGGCAAACTCAAAGGTAATTCACACTCAGCCGTCAATTGCTGGAAGTTGACTTTGGGCGCGTACTAAAACAATGATGAAAAGGCCGAATATCTCCGGAACTGTGCGGAAGTTCATTGGATTCATCTCAATCCTGCTGAAAACGTGACCAGTTCAATGTGTCCAATGAGTTTGCGGAATCCTAAGAAGCGTATCTAGCACTGGTGTTTCATCTCGAGTCTCCTATATCACGTAATACGGCTGCTGTTTGCTGTTTGCTGTTGGCTGCTGGCTGAGCAGATGCTAATGGTTCCTCTATGTAATTATCGTCGGTATGCTAATGGTTTTTGAATGGATGGATCCCCCAAAGTAACTCGATTGTTTGCCATTGCATTCGCTGTTAAAGAATGATTAATGTGGGTGCTCCATTGATACGAGTCAACAATGGTAGTCCAGTAGTTGCAACAGACTCACGGTCATTAGTCCAGCTCCGCTCCGGTTCAATGAATCGCGGAGTACTCGAAGCTAGTCTGTAATTTGTGCTGGGACCGTGAGACTCAGTGATAGGGAGTGATATCTTTAATTTATTCAACGGATTTTTATAGATTTTTAAAATTAAAAATTGTTCTTCAAACTACGTCAGTCGTTTCGTGAGTCACGAAAAGCTTTCGTCTACACTTTCTTAGACGTGAGTGACTTCACTCTGTCATCTTCAAATCCTTCAAATTCACATGAATTTGAACTTGTTGCACTACGCTCAATCTTTTGCCCCTTCTATCCAGCTTTTTGGGCATTCATAATTTAATGATATTTATTTGTGTCGTTCCCCACACGGCCTGCTGCAACCTGTTTCGATTCCATTCATAGCATGTCCAATTTTTTCTACTCATATTCTCGTTTGATTGACAGTTAATCAATCTTAAGGTTTTAGTTTGCCTCCATTCACGGATTCTCATTCTTCTGTGACGTTTTTCCATCTCCTCTTCTTTTCCTTTCGTTTATTCTATCGTTTGTTCCGTTTGTGCTTTTGTTTCCCCCCTGATGGCCAGAAATAGTTTCAGGTTAATCCTTTTGACTCTGTCCGCTTGACGGATTGTTGTCTGACTGACTGCACTGAGAGGAGTGTCCTAAGCAGATTTCCGGTCTATAATTGTTATATTGTATGTTGGTACTGGGCCTCGACGAACCTTTTTGCTTCATGCACTTGTGGGTGCAGGCTGATCGGATTGTTGGCTAAGCCATTATTTTCTTTTATGTATAGTACATATGTACATATGTATATCTGGTTTTTAGTGTAGACTCTAGACGTACATAAGCTTGGTGTTTTGAGATGCAGAACAGAAGAGCTAGAGACAAAGGTTAAATAATAAACATAGTGATAAAAATCACTATTTCGATTTTATCCTGATTTCTAATATATTGATTGATAATTGTAACCATTCGTTGTTAGTTATTGCCTCACAGAATTTCCAAATGGTTTTCATAATTTTTCTTCTTGTTTTATTCTTTATCAATTTGAAATAATTAAAATTACAATTTAATTTAAATACATTTTACACATAATTTACTTGAATAGTTAATCATCATCCACATCATCAGTGTCATCGTCAATATTATGAATATTGTTCACGCAATCTCAGTTAGCATAATTAATCGTTAATAGTATATAAGTATGTATGTGTACACACATAAATATATTTAATATTTAAAAACTAAAGTCTGTTCCAACGCACGAGGTTACATTAAATTTAGGGATTATAAACTAAACATACAATATGTAATAAATTCATTTAAACTTTTTTGAGTTGTTCTCTTGCTAGATTCTTACCAAAAAGAGAAGTTTATTAAGTTTCTTGTTCAGTATTATTTATAAAATTAATATAAATATTTACACACATAATAAACAGAGTGGGAAAATTAGTGAGATATAGTGAGAGAAACTGAGAAAATTATGTTCGCATAAGTCTTCAGAAGACGGTAAAGTGGCAAAACCTTAAAATTAAGACAAAACTTTGTTGAAATTTGTTCGCTATTTGCTGCTGCTTTCGTGGCTGCGTGGCTGCCTTTTGCTTGGTTGTTAGCTAATTAGCTGGCATTTGAAAATTATTTTAAGTATTGTTTATTCCATTCCATTCCATTTCATTTCATTCCATTGCCGGGGGTAAATTCGTTTTAATGACGATAATTATCCTGCTGCTGCTGCTGCTGGGAGGAGCTGTTGCTGCGACATCTCTTGCTCTGGGCCGGGGTCTCCCCCATGTCGAGGCTCTCGTTGTCGCTGTCCATGGTCTCGCTGCAGTCGCCATCGTTATCGCCACCCAAATCGTCCTGTTTCCTTTTGGCCGTGGCCATTTCCGCCGCATGCCGCTTGCGCCATTTGGTGCGACGATTCTGGAACCAAACCTGCAGTGGAAAAAATAAGGGAAATAATATATGTAAGTAAAACTTTATAAGTGCTATTAAAATTCCAGGTTTAAATCAAACGCTTGCGGCATGTGTAATTAGGCGAGTCACATTGTCAAAGTCATTAAGTCCTGCGAGGGCTGCCTCAACAGCCCATAAGTCGCATCATCAACGCCGGTTAACCCTCAATTAAGACAATATTAAGCCCTGGACAGCCAAATGGCAAAATGTTTCCCAACAGTAGTAGCAACAACAGCAGCAGCAGCAGCATCAGCAACAGCAGCGGCCGCAAAAACTATGCACAAAACCATGACTAACGTCTTTGGTTGCGCTTCATTTTGCCAGCCTCGTTTGCCTCGCCCTGTGGTAACATATGTTGTGCCATCTCCCCCACTGACGCCCAACCGCTCTCACAGCCTGTTTTAAACAGGGAATCACCACCCCCCATCCAGTGCCGAGTCCCATCCTGGCACGTTTTGTAACTTGCCTCCTTTGCTGCCGCTGCGGTGGCGGTGGGGGTGGAGGCGTATTCTGCTTCGGAATCGGAATAATTTCTACATTTGTTTGATGATGGAGCAGATTTTTGGTAGCTTCGTGCAGCTACAATCATTAACAAAGCTTCTAAGTGGGCACTTAATGTAAGAGGTTGGTTGTACGTCAGATTTCAGTCAGCTTTCGGAAATACGAATGGCCAATTTACAGGCAGAGTTGGATGATATTCGGTTCATATAGATATGTTGTTCACACTCATACCAGAACACAGTATACAAAATATCAATGAAATTATATTTCCCCCTATACCAAACCGTTATAACTGTTACAACCATAACCGTAGCCAAATCATGGCAAGGAACAACATCCAGCCCAGAGGTGCAATTAAACCAGATACAGCATAATTTACAACTTAATTTGCGCATTTGTGTAATTATTATATGTAACATTATGTGAAATAAAAATACAATTAATATTTCTCGTGTGTTACATGCCACAGAGGCAGCAGGCACACCAACACGACACTGACACTGACATTGTGCCAAAGAAAGTAGGGAAGGGGCAGAGTCAGTCTCGAACTTTCTGTCTTGGCCCTCGAAAAAACAACAGACATCCAACAACAACAAAAGCAACACCAACAACAGCAACATTAGTTGGCATCATTAAGGCTGCTTTTCATGGTCATTATTTTTTGGTAACATCTGTGTCCATGTTGTTACGGGATTTGCCTCTGAGCCATGGGTAAAAAGGAAAAACGGGCTTGGGACAAGTAGCAGGAACATCCTGCTGCCTCCATCTCCATCTCCTTCCCTTTTCCCTTTTTGTAGACATCATAACGAAATGTGTATGCGTCATATAGCACCCACTAAAGCATAGTTGAGACTGTTGGAAATGACAACAGATTGCAGGGTTTTGTGGAATTTTCAAGTAAAAGAGCATACAGGCTATATGTATGGAAGTACTTAATATGTATTAGATTTCCGCTGATAAACGAAATGAAAGTTTATTTCAATTGATTTCTGGTTCTGCTTTAATTTATGTGTGGATTTATTCCTATTTTAGGAAATGCTATACACACTTTTCTGGCAAACGGAGAACAGCAGAAGATAACTTAGGAGCCGCGTGAACAGGTACTGGTACTGGCAAAAAGATGGTGGTCAAGGGAAGCAGGATTTATGACAGTCAACATGTCAAAGTCAATCAAATGTTGTGGCAATCAATTTGACGTAGTCACGTTACGCTTCGATTTCGATTTCGAATTCGTATTCGGATTTATTTATTGCGGCATAACATCACAGCACAGCACAGCACACCGAAAAGAGCAAAACAAAAAGGAAAATGTTATAAAACATATTCCATTTTGCCACCACAGCGGGAGGTGCCGTCCCATCCAGTCCAGCTGTCTGTCAGGTGGGCCCCAGATAAGGATAAAAAGTGTTATGTAAATTTCGTAGGAATCGAAGGGATGTCAAAAACAAACCTCTTTCCCGATGTTCGATCCCTCAAAGCGAAATATATGACTCTTTGGCCAAATTGGAAATTTATTTGTTTACGCGTCCTGTGTGCAAGACAAGATGAAGGGTGTGGGGTGACAGGTCGTAGTAGAGGCATACCTAAAAGTCATGAAAATTTACAGCATGGCTTCTCTCCGATTCCCAATACGAGTGCCTTTTTGGTAACATCGACCCCTAATTTTACTCCCATACCTCTTATGCCTCTCAGATCTGCTGCTAAGTTGGCTGTGGATGTGGCCACGCTCTTTGCTTTTTTCTCATATTGGGCCCAGAATTTTGTTGTTTTTTTGTAGTTCTGGCTCGTAAATTTTCGAATTCGTATACCAGCGTACACTCGCCCGCGCTCTTTATATGCGCTCGGGCACGGGCTCTCACCGTATTTATGTGAGTTTGTGATTTATTTGATTTTGTATTTGGTAGCCATAAACTTGCAGCTATCCCAGGGTTAAGACCATAAAAATGCATTTGGTTTTTTTTTTTTTTTGGTTATTTGACTAATTGCTGGGCAATGATGGCGAACCTATAAGTCCACTTCGTATGTGTCTGTTATACGAGAATGCTAGAAAAGGAAAATGAATATGTATATCAATTTCTGGCCCAACCCATTCATTAACACACAATCATATCCATTAGCCAGACACAATGGCATTCCTTCTCATCAAAAAAAAAAAAAATCAATTAGACATTATTTCATTTTACTTCTGTCATAAGGTTTTATGTCAGCTGGCTGAACCGTCGGGTTTCGTCAGATATCGCCCTTTGTCGTTGCCAAACTGTCACTTCTCACTGTCACCTGGAATTGGATTTGGTCCAAAGCTTTCATTATTCTGATGCTAATTATGCGTTCTGCGCCTTGTCTCTTCACCACCGACAGCTCATAAAAAGACATTTTAACAATAATAAAATCTTCTTTCCATCCATTATAAATAGCACTTTGCCAAAGATATATTATGATAGTCAAAAATTGATAATTTCTTGAAAATGTTAAAAGGCGTCTGCGTCTCCGTAAATATTCTAAACAGATTAAAATACATTGCGAAATAATCGAATTAGTAGACTAATTTTGGAAACCCCTCCCACCACACAAGCTGAGTTCTTTGGAGAAGCATATTTGATTTAAAGCTTCCTCAATGCAGCACCTTCCAGTAATTTACCAAACGGAATTCCTTACAAGCTCAGATTAGTATATTTACAACGAATCTCACAACCCCACCCAAAAGGGTTTATCCAATTAGATGATGATTCAATTCTAGAATACGAGCCCCAAGCTCATTTAATTAATTACCGAAATTTATCCTAAGGTTTTAGCAATTGCAAGCAAAACAGAACACTCCAGCTTCAGCTTCAGCTTCGTCCCTGTCCCCATTCAAATTATCCACCGAACATTGGCAAAAACAATCCAAACCAGAGTGTTTACATACATGGACTATACAATCAGAGGATCCATAATGCCATTACATTTATGCAAAACGACAACGGAGGGGTCTGGGTAAAAATCACGAAAAAGCTATAACAACAAAACATGCAATAATTTTATTGCAGGGAATGGAGCTAACTATGCCAGGGAATCTGGAATCTCTTCCCACACATGGAAGTCATTAATAATGGCCACAGACGCTATAACTCAACCGGGGAGAGGAGTGCGGGCCGAGGCGGGTGTCTCCTTCTCATCAGAGCGTACAAAATGCCGACCATTTGCATTAAATGATTGCTAAAACGAAGGACCAAAGGACTCTGAGTCCCTGGGTGTGTGTGTGTCCAAAAACGGTTTTAATTATGATAACAGCGCAATTATTCTTGTCAAGATCATTTGGCCAAGAGCCTAAACACATACACAGATGCAAATGCACGGCATCCTGCCTGTTTTGCATTTGGGGTCCGGTTCGTGAGTGTGTCTGTCATAATTTGGCTGCGGTCCTGCCTGTAGGCGGCTGTTGTCTGTTGTCCTGTTCTGCCTTTTTGTTTGTCAATTTGCATACTATCATCGTCATGGCTGTTTTTCATCTGCCTCTGTCACACGGTACACAAGCTCCCTCAGAGGCACACATGCACGCATACTAATTGAATATGTATGAAGCTGGCAGCCTCGTCGTTGGCCTGACCCTCTCTGTCTCATCTGTACTCTGTTCCATCCCAGAATTTAATTTACACTCACCCAAAAGTCATGCAGTCATTTGGCATGTCTATCAGAGAGACGAGACGAGACGAGACCAGAGACTGAGGACCGCGTCCAGAGCAGATGGGGGTCAGATTCAACCCAATCCTGCAGTTTCGATTCATCTCTCTGTCCATTTGTACTCGTCATCAGTCCGTTCTCTTTCTCACTTTCCCACATTCCATATCCTTCTCTGTCTGATATCTGTTTAGTCTTAGCACAAAATGACGCATATTTAGCTGCAGCTCAAGCCATCAATCCTGAATGTTCATCTATCCATCTCTATCTCGCTTCCTCTTTTCCCACTCTTTCTTCCACTATGTTTTTGTCCTGTGCCTCATTCTTTGGCAATTAATCATTTTCCCTCATCATAAACGTGATTTGTTTTCCACTCTCAACTGATTTTGGCACTGTTGTGTGTAAGCGTGGTGCGAGAAGGGGATGTTGCAACTGTCGCACAGATGAGGCAATCATGTCATTCTAATGAGGAAATCTGATAAGACTACAATGCAAGAGATTCCTTCCTTAGTTATGTGTTTTTTTTATTTTTTTTATTGATATTCCAAATAATTTCATAAATACTTTCATCTAAATATTTTAGCAATTCTCTCCGAGGGACTTATCAAACACTCCTTCATTAATTGAATGCAACCATAACAAGACTTTGAAATGTTCCTCCTCGTCCAACACCAACTCGTTGGCTCCCGCTCACCGATTTAAGCGCCACCGCAAACCAATTAACCTTCGCTGGCTTACAACTAATTCAGAATTACAATCCTAAAGAGGGGAGACCCAAAATGTAGATACAGACGCGCCCCTGGTGGCAAAACCACGGACCATAGACAATGACACGTGCGTTTCGAAGGGTGCGGATTACAGCAAAAGTTGATGACAACAAATTTGACGACACAAAGGGATTTATTTGTTGATAACAATTTCTTCCCCTTTTTTGGATGTTGGGGGAAAAAAGGAACTTTAAAATGGTGTATTATGGAGTGATGCACTAAGTCCTTGGGGAACAGATGACAGGGTCTGGGCGCCATTTTGTGTGTGTTTGGCTCAAGGCCAAAAAATCCACGAGAGTTAGCTTTCAATAAAAATGCAAATTTGTCAGAGAAAACAGGGCGATTAATGTGAGTTTGTCTTCACTTCTTTCTACCTTTTTTGGTCTTAATTTGGTCCGCCATTTTTATGGGTTTTTAATTTGCATACAGCAAGGGTTTCTGTTTCGGTCCCAGTTCGTGTCAGGGAGTTTGAGCTTTGAGCGTCGGTTGTGCTTACCTTAACCTGCGATTCGGACATTCCTAAGGCATACGCGAGCTTGGCACGCTCTGGCCCAGCCAGATATTTCGTTTGCTCGAATGTTTTTTCCAGGGCAAAGATCTGCTGACCACTGAATGTTGGGCGGGTGTGTTTCTTCTTTCCATCCTTGTCATTCGATTGATGGTGCTGATGCGACTGCGATAGATTGGCGGACACTGGAAATAAGAGAGTTCGAATTTGTTTCTGAGTTATTTATTTTCCACTCTATCCGTTTTCTAACAAGAAAGCAATTATTACTTTCAAACTGAATATTACGGCAGCTCTCAAGAAACTTTTCAGATCTTAGAAACTCAAACATTTGAGTATCTTGCTTACAAGCTTTCCCTTTATTGTCCCTGAAATGTTAATTATGCATTATAAAATAAAGTTGCCACAAAATATGGGCGAGAGGACAAAGTTCGGGTGGAAGGTAAAGGATATCGAGGTTGTGGCAGAAAAGTTTTTTGACATTTATTAATTGTTTACAACAGCGACAGCTGGTAATTTGACAGTAAGGATTTTAAGAAAGGAGCTCGGGTGGTGTGGTCTACTCGAGAAAAATAGCTAGCAAGCATTGTTTTGAGCAGATATTCCCACCAAAAAAATATAATTTACTATGAAACTGTACTAACTTGTAATGATATTTGTCTCTAATTTAAAATAATACTTGCGTACAATTACTCAAAATAATTATTGTATTTTATATTTATGTCCTGTCCCAGAATAACCAAATAATAATTGCTCACTATTTACAATATGGGCACAAAAGATATATTCGAAATGTAAAAGAACATAAGAAAATCCCTATGCACACGTTTGCACAATTACAACCCGAAATTGACCGCAGCAATTTATAAGTCAGTCCAGCATGGGGACCGAAACTTTTTTCTGTGATGGTTGATGGAGGGTAGGGCTCTCGGAGCCTTCATTAAAATCAATTAGCCAAAGCGACGACGACGGCGTCAACGTCGAGAGGCCAATAAAAGCAGACCAAGTGGTCGCTCCAAAAACAAAACGCCCATCCTAGCAGTCACGCCCCTTTCGAAGATGAAACTGGGGGAAGAACGTGGAAGGTATGAACGTTCTCTGTTGGCTCGTTAAGTCAGTCAAGTGGACATGGTCGGTGGGTGGTCATAAAATGAAACGGAAGCCAAGGGAATGGGAAAGTGATTGGAGTGTGAGGAAGTTGTGGTGGGTGTGAGCCTATGGCAGGGCTGCCAGGGTGTCTGTGTGTGTGTGTGTGTGTCTTTTCAATTAATGTCACCCCATTATTAAATGATCCCTAATTATGTGAAATGATTTAACTAAATATGCACCAGAAAGAGCCGGAGGAGAAAGAAAAAGCGAAATGAGTTTGGGAAAAGGTAAAGCCACAGACAGCCGTTACCCTCAAGGGGATGGACGGGGTGGTTCCTGGGCTGGCGACATGCATGGAACTCCTTTTTTAGGTTGTGGCCTCCTGTGCACGGTTTGGGTGGAAACTTTCAGTCCCTTTATGATACTTTGGTGGCATTTGTGCAAAATTATTAATTTAAATGGTTATTTCCAACAGCTTTCATACAGATAAGGATACATTTTTGTTGGTTACGTCATGGAGGAAAAAAAGGATTGCAATTAAAATAAGTACTTAAGGTCTTTAGGAAGGAAGTGGGGAGAAAATGAGTTAGGAATTATGATTAGAATGGGGTAAAAGGGAACTGCATTTCCTTACAATGTAAATGTTAGTTTAATCACAACTGTGTGTGTTCCTCCTGCTTATTTCCATCATTCCTATGTAGTCTAGATCTTTCTGCAGGCTATACTCGTATCTCATCTTCTCCTGTATGGCGTATTTAACACACTTAACACTTTCATCACTGGCCACAAGGCCAACTGTATTTCCAACCCATCTGGAATGCTCCCATTTGATTGAAATGTTCGAAATATTGAAAGAAAAATCCCTTGCAAATTTTTAGCGTTCAATTTATAAGGTTTTTGTTGGTTTCACAGACAATTCTGGAGCTTAACAGGACTTGTCAATAAAAGGGGAACATGGAGAGTACCATCCCGGGATTGGGGAGGTCGACAATGTAACAAGAATAATACCGGCAAGAAAAATTGTGGCAGTGATAACTTTTTTGTATTCTCTATGGTCTCTATAGCTGTCTCTGCCTCTCACTCTCTCTGTCTCGTGCTCTGCTCTCGGGTAGCTTGGCGGTTGGCAGCTGCGTCCTGCAAAGGACCCTCATAAATAACCTACAAATATGAAGCGTTTATTTGCTCATGTCACGGCCCTCAAACGCATTCCAATGAAATGGATCTGGCAGAGGGGAGATCTTCTCTCCCCTCCGTCCCCCTTGCCGACCTCTGCAACCTCTTCCACAGAGTCAGCGGCAGTTGGCTATAATCGCATAAGTCACCCTGTTGGCAACGCTGCATTTGCACTTTTTCTGCCTCCAGCTAAATCCTCGTTTTTATCCTTCCACTTCCACTTTTTGCCGTTTTTTGTTTCATTTCCTTTCACTCCCAATAATTTTTTATGGCGTTAATATTTTTGGACATTTTCTCCACCTCTGTTTTAGGAGAACGGCAGAGGCTGGTGGGCGTGTGCTGTTTTGTGTAAATGTTTCCGTTATTGAAAATATTAAAAAGTCATTTATTATCGGGTGTGATGGGGCGGAAGTGAGAGGAGTGTGTCTGGCCTTCCGCGAGACAGTTGTTAAAACCAAATGTTGATAGACAGGCGATAACAGCAGCTGCATGGATTTTTGAGAGGATGCACATTTGCATGAATGTATGTACATATGTACGTATGTATGTATGTATGTATGAAAATACACTTTTATGTGTGACTGGAAGTTAATATTAAAGTTGTGTTTCTTTTTCAAATGACTAAAACCTCAAGTTTGATACTTTTTCCAACCAAAATAAGAATCTGAAATAAAAGTTCAACTGAGCACCAACACAAAAGCCTTCCAACCAATGCCTTCTCAGCCCAATCTTGTACAATTTTCATCACAATCTGATTGTGCGGACGCCAAACCCCTCCTGCCACAAGCCTGCTCGACTCGACTCACCTGCGACTTATCTGAATCTTTTTATACACACTCAGGTAGGATGGTAGGTTGGTTGGTTGGTTGGTTGGTTTGTTGGTTGGTTGGTTGGGGGGTCTTCTGTCTTATTAAGTGCCACTGTTGCCATCTCTTTCTGTGCATTGTTTTATGGCCTGTTTTATGCCCGATTATATGCTTAAAGCACAAGTTTCGCTTGGATTATGGACGAGGGATGCTGGGAACGGGAATGCCAGAGTGCCTGACACACAAAATGCCACTTGAATTTTAATTAAACGCAACAGATAGGCAGGCTCGTGCTGTCTCTCTCGCTGTCTTCATTAAGCTTAATGAATTTTGTCAAACGCTGTATGCGGTTTTTGTTGCCGGCTCTCTGTATTTGCTTTTTATGTTAAAGTTAATTATTTCATTAGCAGAATGTGGTTGTCTCGCATTATTTTATTTTTGTATGGTTTCACTTTTTTAAAGCACGTGCATATATGTATGTATGTGCAGCATATGTATGTAAATACATATATACATACATACATTCCAATGTATTTTCACAAGTTAATATTTGCATATGTACATATGTGTGTGCATATACATATGTGAGCAAACGTTGGAAACTAGTTTGGGTCGACTAAAAATACATTTAATGCAAAAAGACTTGGTTTCATACAGAAATATTTGATTTAAACTAATTGGATTTCATGGCACTACATTTATGCATAGTTACTTAATTAATGCAAATAATCATTGGTTTGACAATTTTCTTGAAGAAAATAGCAATATGTGTTCAATCCAAATATTTAAACCATCTGAAATCATGTTCCTTCCACTGTGCAGATCGAATTATGCCTTGCATGAACCCTTTTGGGTCTTATGCTCGGATTATAATTCCCTCTATCACATTATATCCTAGACTAACTCCCTTCCTCTTCTTAAATATCTTATACTAGACTACCTCTCCAGTAGTTAGTTTCATTTTAACTTTGTCTTGTTTCCGACTTTGATAATTTTGCTTGCTTTGCTATACTTGCTCTAGTTTAGTTGCGTTTAGTTCTAATTTTCCTCGTATATTAGCCTAACATCTATCTTTCCTGCATGCTCGCGACCGCGCGTCATGCGGCAGCGCCTCTCGGTCGGTTGGGCGGGAGGAGGGCTGCGTTCTGCTGGGTTCCGCGCGTAGCATGCTTTGGCTTGGTGTCGCATGGGCCACTAGATGGTGCAGTCTTAATCTTAAACAACATTCCTTACCAACTTATCAACTCCGTAAGGCCTCTACCTAGCCTCTAATCAATTCGCGTCTTTATATATATATATGTATATAGGGTATATTGTGTTTGTGTGAATAACGGTTGTACGTACCGCACAGAAGGAAACGTTTCCGACCCCATAAAGTATACATATTCTTGATCAGCATCAATAGCCGAGTCGATAGAGCCATGTCTGTCTGTCCGTCTGTCCGTCTTGTGTGTCGGCTAGTTCTCAGAGACTATAAGAGCTAGAGCCACCAAATTTTGGCTCTAGACTGCTGTATGCTCACACTGAAACCAGTGTATTTCAAAAATTAGTCTGCAGTGTGTGGGTCTAGGGAAGGGGGGCGAGGTAAAGGAGCGTGTTGGTGTGGGTACTGTGTTGTAGATGTATATGACAGATGAAGAAAAAATGGTGCAGATGTAGTACTGAGTGCCGGGTTCTGACGCGTAAGAAGCGTCTCACACGTCCCTTCTCGTGTATATGTATATTGGTGAGAACAGAAAAATAAATATGGTATAGACATTTCGGAATCACACAACCCACAATAACAAGCCATAAAAGCGAATTTGAAAAACATGTTTCAATCGTCAGTTTCTCTGGTCATTGTTTCCACATAATTTCAAGAACATTCTCATATTTCTGCTATTTACATGAATATATTCAATTGACTTTCGAATATATTTATTTATTTTTACTCGAATATAAACATACATATTTATGGTAAAAGAGATGCGACAGCTGCTGGCCCAGACGGCAAAACAAGAAAAACCAAACTTTTTAGACCGAAAACAATGTTAAAGCGGAATGGATTCGCTATGCTGTTGCTCTAAAATACATGCATATTTGTATGTATATGTATGTATGTACTCTGTATACGAGTTGAATAATGTATATAGGGAGATAAGGAAAGACCCAGACGCTGTGAGAATATGTTGCCACATTATTATCTAGACGCAGGCGAAGAAGACGCAGCGTCAGCAGGTCTA
Source organism: Drosophila guanche (assembly GCF_900245975.1). NCBI lineage: Eukaryota > Metazoa > Arthropoda > Insecta > Diptera > Drosophilidae > Drosophila > Drosophila guanche. The sequence continues at coordinate 1,095,137 of NW_022995744.1, read as the reverse complement.
GGGTTGGTGTGTTTTATTTTTTGTTTTATCCTAAAATGGGGGCAGGCTTAAAATAAATGTGTGTTTGTGCGTGTCTATGTGCTTGTAGGCTGTCATGTTAACAAGACTGAAAGACAGCCACATCCCCAGTACTGCCATTGTGGGCGTGTGCGCACTCGACACTCACTCTCACACGCACGGGAATGGCAACGGCATTATGGCCTTAGTTTCGTGTGCGCTCAAAAGAGAGCTCTGGTTTTTTCTGCATGCTGTTTTCCGACTAGTCTATTTGTTATTAATAATGAAATTGCATTTGGTTAGCTTATTCGGATTGCGAATATTTTCTAACTGGCATTATTTACTCTTTGATTATGCCTGGAATATTTCATTTGCTTCGATTCGACCCCACCCGACCATGCTGTCATACGATTATTATTATTAATATTTGCTTGGCAATTTATTAATGGCAATTTATGGGCTTTACGTTTTTGCAAGCTCATTGCGATTTTGATGTTGTTGTTGCTTTTTATTTTATTACATTTGAAAGGATTATGTTTGTTGGCATAACTGTTGATAGTGGTCTTGTATTGCGTTTGGTTCTATTGGTTTATCAGTTCAGTTGGTGCCAGCATTCTATAGGGAGGTTAGTTATCGCCAGGAATGTACTTGTGATTAATCATTTGGGTCACCAAATGTACGGGAGCCACTGAGTGGACAATCAAATAAATATATTGAAATTATACAATTCAAAGTTAAAATCGTTAGAACTTAGGGGGAATATTGAATATGTACATATACATATGTAAATCTAGCGAACTCAGCGAACGTTGTCTTTTGTTATCAGATAAACTTCAGACAAACTCCAGATTTATAATAAAAACGATGAGAAACGTTGTGAGTCGCCTTTGAAAGCGACTTATTTTTTATATAAGGTACTCAGATAGTTACATACATATGTATATGCATTTATGTAATACATACATGCATACTTATGTACATACATACCAATATTACTGTTTACATTTTACATATGTTTTCTATATCTCTCATCTACATCAGTTAGAATGAGACAGGCATAGAATGAGCAACTGGTAATCGGTTGCTGCAGGGAGTGGAGGTAGCCAATAAATGAATGAATCAAATGAATTTATACTTGCTGTAGATATGGTATTCTTTACGGAACTGCACTTTTGGTTTTCTCGTATCTTCAAAACAGTGGAAAGACTATCACAAATTTTCGACGAGATTTAGAAATATACTTATATCAGTTTGGTATCACAGCAGACTGGATGCCAAATTTGGCTTCTGTAACTGTAGACGGACTGACAGACGGACAGGCGACATGGCTATATCGATTCGGCTCTTCATGCTGATCAAGAATATAAATATTTTATTGGTTCGGAAACTTTTCCTTCTGGGCTAAACGCACAGTCCTCCGACCACATAAAGAATTATTTTCTCTTCTAGTACCGGGTATAAAAATATACAATACACAGCAGAATGTATTGACGGCTGCATTAAAACTACCGCACTATGGGTAAAATGCCCGTTTTTTTGGCATTAATCCAAAAAATTGAGCTAGAGCTCTACAAATTGGCATGAATGTCCGTTAGACTAAAGCCGAATTTCTGAAAAAAAATTTAGTAATTTTTACACCGCCCACCTCCCGCCCTCATTCGAACTGGATCCCTTTTCCGCCGTATTTATTATAAAAAAAAATTGTTCTAAAGATTAATTATGATAATAGATGCTTTAAAACATTTTAGAAAAATATATTTGAGTGACTGATTAAATGATTGTTTGGTTAAAAGTAATTTGTAATAGTTTAATCTTTAGTTAGTTTTAGTCAATACTTTTTAAATTACAACTTTTTATTGAGTCTGCCTCACGATTGGTTTTGGTCCAGACCTAGAATTTAAAATTTTCCAAAAAGGGGCAAAAACGGGCAAAATGCATTAACTCCACATGATTTTATAATAATTGGCTAATAACATGTAACTTGAACCTCTGTGCAGTGGTGTGCTGTGCAAAGGTAATATTCCACAGAACACACTTGCAATTGTTAGTACCAAGCCAAAAATAAACACGAACAAAACATTGGACAATTAAAAAACTACACACAGCTATAAAAAACACGTATTAGCAATGAATTGAAATATCTCAGCCTATTATTTCCATATTTTTACTTTTATTTTAACTTTGAAATTGAGCTTCAATTAAAGCTGCAAGTTGCTCAATGTTTCCTGCACTTTTTCACAAGTCAAAGCATCTCAAAATCAGCAGACTTTGAAAGCGCGCCAAATATGGTATGGTATGTATGTATGGTACTCCGTAAAAATCTTCTAAAACTAGTTTTATTCTATCTTGATATTCAGGAATCAGAATAATTAAGACGCATTCAAATATTTAAACCAAAGCAAATGACATAAATGCCAAAAATTCGGGTTTTTTACCCATAGTGCACCGGTTCGAATTTCTGGAAGATTGCCATTTCGGTTGCAACAAAAATAAATTTGGGAGTCTCTGAGTTTTTCGTTGTGTAAAAACGCTGGATATTCTTGTTCATATGTCAGTTGATGACTGAAGGTATATTTAAAATTTAAACATATAGTTAAAAATTTGAACAACATTAAAAATGGTTTTTTATGAGTGAAATCACTGCAGGAAACAAGTGGATCTAACTTGTGAGATTCTGATGTACATACATATATATAATTTTGAGCTGCGCGAACCTGTGCAGTATGGGCACGTCTCCATTCATTTACTTCACGTTCCTCCATGTTCCTCCCCGTCATCCAAGGTTTGATCGTTTAAGAGCAGGCATATAATAACTCAATTGATTAATAATATCTCTTATAAGTATCACTATCTACTATAGTAGGTAAATAGATAGCGTAGGCTATTGGATGACAATTGCTTCTTCAACAGCTATTGCACGGAAGAGATATTTCCACAGGTGTGATTTCCCACTTTTTATACCCGGTACTCGAAGAGTAAATAGGGAATATTGTATTTGTGGGAATACCGGTTGTATGTAACGCACAGAAGGAAGCGTTTCCGACCCCATAAAGTATATATATTCTTGATCAGTATCATTAGCCGAGTCAATAGAGCCATGTCTGTCTGTCCGTCTGTCCGTCCGTCTTGTTGAGCGCCTAGTACTCAGAGACTTTAAGAGCTAGAGCCACCAAATTTTGCATCCAGACTGCTGTATGCTCACACTTTTACAAGTGTATTTCAAAAATGAGCCACGCCCCCTTCCGCCCCCGCAAAAGAGCGAAAACCTACCAAATCTACAATTTTGAAGATAAAAGAAAAATAAAAATGTCATTCCGTAGGGATCCGATTGGATCATTTTTATAGCCACAATGAATAAATTAATTTCCAGTGGCTAAACCCACCCCGTCCCGTAATATTTGTTTTTGCACATTCTCTCATTTACACTCTGCCTCTGCCGTCCCTCTGCCTCTGCCGATTTTTAACCCACCCCGCCCCACAGCTTATATTTTGTTTTGTTTTTGTGTGCAGCGCCCTCTGCCTCTGCCGTGAGTTGTCAGTGTGTGGGTCTAGGGAAGGGGGGCGAGCTAACGGAGCGTGTTGGCGTGAGAAGTGTTGTAGATGTAGACGACAGATGAGGAAAAAATGTAAAATTTGACAAATAACCGCTAAGGTACAGATGTAGTACTGGGTGCCGGGTATAAAAGTTGTGTGTATATACATACTTATATGTATATAGATTTAAAAATGTAGTCTCTGGCTTAGCTAGGCCCCTATTTTATTTTCTTCCACTTGCTCTTTCCCTAATTTGCTTTCATCACACTGACTAACTATCCTGTCAGTATCAACTCAACTTAGTCTGTATCCAACTCCAGCTCTGTTTAGCAAATCAATTAAATCAATATTATCTTACTGTTGGCCACAAAGCTACCAAAAGCTTAAACATTCTCCGACACCGAACCACACGAAACACTTGAGAAATCAAGTCAAACACAAGACAAACATAGGCACAGCACACCATACCTCTACCAGTTGCGATCTCTTCAATGTAAGAAAATTGTGAACGATTTCCGACATGGTCCAACACATTTGTGCCCAATCATGGACGCTATTAAAAGCCAAACAGCAGCAGCAGTAGCCCATAGCACTAAATCAAATCAATTGCCAATGCGAGGCAAATGCTGATGCTGATGCGGGAGACTTTAAACAAACAAACAATTGGGAAAAGGAAAAGGAGTCTCGAAATGGTGCCACATTACTTAATGAGCTTAGGGTCTCAGAAAAAGAGAGGAAGCGAGAGAGAGATGGCTCCTATAAATAAATATAATAATGAAGTAACCAGATCAGAAATCAAAAACCACAGCCCAGATCGAAAGCGATTCAGTAAATTAATATTTCATATGTTCGAGTTTAACACCCCATCTCTACCCATCATCATCATCATTATCGAATTTTGTGTGGAGTCATCGCGAGAGCTCTCTGAACTCTCCGATCGTGTTAAAGTGATTTCTCAACACAAATTAATGAGCTGGACAATGGTAGATGGAGCGGAACTGCAAGTGTAAGATCGGTCTCGTCTTGCCCCCACTGTAAATCATATTGGTAATCACTTGAGAGCCTCTTGCCTGATCACCACGATCATTAGGGGGCCATTCGCTCTGCTTTGTTAACGGTTTCCCCTCCTAACAGGAAGTCGGAACCCGCTACGGGGTGTGCCCGTTGACAGTCCGCTCACAATCGTATCCAAATTACGCGCACCATTCAGTCTGGCCTGATTATTGATCGATCGACTCATTTGATTTTTGCAAATTAGTGTTTGGTTACTGAGGCTTTCTTTGGTACTCACTCGTATTGGATAGACGCTCTCGCCACGCTATGGGATTGGCTACCAGTCCCTGCAGTCCCGGCCAGTACAGGTGAGTACGGTCCACAATGTGGCCGGCATGGGTCTTCAGCGGCGCTCCCTGACTCTGCGATAGATACTGGGCCATGCCCGCTGCAGCGGCCGCAATGGAGAAGCGGGGAATCCCAGCTGTATAGGATGTGAAAAAATATAAAACAGTCGTTGATGATTTTAAGTTCAAATCAAATTAATGATTTATTTTATTTTCCAGCTTGAACTCTATTCTAAAATCGATGTAAATATTAAATTTCCAAATTTCGATTAACATTTTTTATGATGCAAATATACATTTCCGCACATAAACTTTTCAACTTCGCAACTTTTCTTATCGTCATTATCAATGAGAGATTAAGCTGTCCTTTAATTCATGTGGCTAATCATTTGGGGCATTATTATATGTTTATTTATTGACAAAGATTTTTAATGAGAGCTGTTTAAGATTTCGTCACACATCATCAGTTATTAAATAACTGGCAAATACCTCCCCCATTAACTAATTCGCTGAAAAGATTATTTCCAGTTGATCAGATTTCTGCTCGACTCGTTCAAATTTTCTGCCCACTCATGCATCATTCATTCGCCATTTCAATAAGAAACTTGTTCAGATTAATTAAAAGCCATTAAATATTTTGTCATCTAAAGAATGAGAATCATTTTGTTCGCTGGCCAAAAAACCGAACGGACCTAATCACATAAACGCCCTCGTTCAAATATATTAAAAATGCCATGGCAAATTGTCAGCACCCTGTCTCATGCCCTCCGCTGTCACAACTTACAATTTGTCTCCATTTAACTGTTGGAACAGAGAGAGAAATATATAGAAGAGAGAGGGAAAAATCAAAAATTATTTTATGGAAACGACAACGTCACACTCATGAGTATCCACTAACAGTCCACCCCATTCGCCTCTGTTGCCCACGTTTTTCATGTGTCATTTTGATTTAATTACGAACAATTTGACAACTAATTGCTGCAACATTTAAGTTAAAACGCATATCTCATTACGTTGTGTGGAAATTTCGCAATTGGATATAATGATCATTTCGGATTTCATAGAAATTGCTGTGCTCAATATCTAAAATTGCCTTATTGCACATGATGGTACGGGAGAGAGGTGTAATGACTGGCGGCCCCAGGCTTCGTTTTATTGAATCACATGGAATCATGCCAAACCGGATTCGCAATACAAATTTTGAGAGCTCTTTCTCATTGGTTTGTTTGCTTGCGAAACTCTTTTTTTTCAGCATTTAAAATGTATAGTTTAGTCTTTTGTTTGTGGTAGTGGAGCATGCATAATATCTATTGAGACATTCTGGTTATGGCTTGTAATATATGTTTCAAGATTTCTCAATGATTTAGGTAATGCAAATTAGTACTGCGGTGATCTTGGTGTGCATATGTGATTGTGTTTTAGAAGTGGTAAGTTTAATTTTAATTTTATTAAATATGAACCCTTTCTATGGTGTTAAATCAAATGTTAATTGGTTTCAATCTCTTCAGAAATACAAAGAATCCACGATAGGTTTTTGACTGACATAGTCCACATTTTACAATCCGAAGCTTTTTTTAAGTGTTTCACAATCGATTTCTTTAAATTCTATCCGTTTGGATACCTTCAAGGCCTGTATCTATTTCATATTTTAAAAATGAATTTGTTTTAGCATGCATAGTATATCCGTCTCATTGAACATACACTGAGCCGTATAACACTCACCTCCTGTTAAAGCACTTAGACCCGCCGATGTCACCGGCGGTGGTTTTGACAGAATTGTATCGATGCCATGTGGATTGGGGGCTCCCTGGCTGTTCGTGGTGGTTGCCGTGGTGGAGGACGATGAAGAACTGCATCCCGATCCGCGATCGCTGATTAGATGGGCGTTTGGACTGTGGCCATAGGAGAGTCCGTTGCCAGCGGAGGAGGGACCGCTGCTGGCTCCCACTCCGGATCCCCCTTGGGACGTCTTCATTTCCGTGGTCATCGAGTGGAGGGCAGCTAGCGGAGGCCCCAGAAAGCTGAGTGGCAGCTTGTGCTCCATGCTCATGCTGTTATTGTTGTTGTTGTTGAAGTGTCCACTGTGGTTGTTGTTGAGATGCCCACTATGTGTATGGTTGTGGTTGTGCAGGGCCAGCGGATTGGCCGAGTGGTGGTGGTACAGCTTGCCGCGACTGGTCAGGTTCTCGGGGCTGTAGTCGAGTGGCGGCGGTGGACTGGCGGACTCGCTGTTCTGGCACTGCTCCTCGCCACCGCTCAGTGCGAAGGACTTGGCGCTGTCCACGCCTGGACTAGAATTGTGCTCGTAACGTGGCGAGGGCGACGACTCTGAATGAAGGCGTGATGAGGCGGGCGGCGGCGTTGTCGATGGGGAATCTTCAGCGGAAGAGGACTTCAAGCCTCCACCATGGGCCGCAGCTTTCAGTAGCATCAGAGGACTGCTGTTATGGTTGTTGCTATTGCTGTTGTTGTTGTTGTTCGCGTAGACCGCCGCCGCAGCTGCTGCACTGTGGTAGTCCGCTAATTGCTGCTGGTAGTCCGCTGCGGCCATGGCATGGTGGTGTCGCATGTACGGGTTGATCAGATCCATCTCCGGCTCGTGTCCGTAGTCCAGGCCCGAGCAGTCCGTGTGCGTGACAGCCTGTGGCTCGGTGTGGTTGCTGCTACTACTGGGGCTGCCTGGTAGGCGGTAAAAGCTCGGCGGTAGAGCAAGATTGAAGGCTGAATTAGCGGAAAGCTGGAAGGTCTGGGCCAATTGTTTAGCCGCCACTGTGGCTACCACTGGAACCGACGTAAGAGTGGGTATGGGCGAGGGATTGGTGCTGCCTCCCGCAGGCGTTGTGTTAAGGAATGGACTACCCAGCTTGGGATAGACGAAGTAACGCGGTTCACTCGAATTAGTTTTGAGAATGTAAGGCTGCGGAACTCCTTGGCCGGCGGAATGTCGACCTTCGACACAAGGTTCTTTGGGCTTTGATAAGGGGGATTTTAGAAATCGTAATTTATGTATTTTGATTCTCTATATTCTTCTCTATATCTTGATATTTTAAATATGGATTTGATGGTGGAACACTGTTTTGTATTTTTTTTAAACGTTAATTTATTTATCCAACTTTAGTTGGAATTCGAACTGTTTTATATAAAATAATCTTTAATTAATTGATTTTTCGTTAAGATTTGTGCACACAGCTTTGACAATTTTCTGCCTTTGTTCTTAAACTGTCAAAAACGTTTTGTTTTCATATTATTTACGATCGAATTTTAGTTTTTAAAACTGTAAGCATCCAAATGTGTTGCACGCACACTTCAAAGTAAATCAATTGTTCTTTCGCGTTACGTTGGTTTATATTTTTACCGACATTCTCGTATGCATCACTCTACCATAAACTAGTTTTGGCGTAATCGGACTTTTTGTTTGGTTGGTTTGGAGTGCGGACGCGCGCGTGACCGCTTGTCTAGGCTTAAGAAATCGGAATGACTCGATGGTCCCAGTTCACTTGGCCGCCGCACAATCTCAGTGTCACTTTTAGCCAGTTTCGATTCGTGCCACCAACCCTCGAATTCCATTCACAGCATCAAGACGCGTCGGAGCAAAAGAGACGGCACTTCGTAAATCAGGGGAACGAACCGCTCTCTCTCCCTGGCTCTCTCTTTAGCATTTTCAATGGCACAAAACGAATAGGAATTTTATTATGTACATCATTAAAATCAACTATTTCGGATTCGGATTGGAGCCTGAGACCGAAGCGAGACTGAGACTGAACCTGATCCTGGTACGGTACTGATTGCCTCTCTCTTTCTGTCGCATTTCTTGCGTGTTCGTGTGTAGGAGAGAGAGAGAGAGAGCTGTGAGTGCATTTTTTCATGGCTCTGGTTTTGGTTCGGGCTCTGAATCTGACCGGGATTGTGGGTGGCCTTTTTGTCGACTGCGAATTCTGTTTATTTGTTTAAAAAGCTATAAATATTGAGACGAGCGCCCGAGGAACGACGAGCTTGCTTTTGTGTTGGGTTATTCATTTAAATAATTAAAAATGGCGCTTGCTCCAAATGAATTAAAGGCATGTAAAATGGGGAAAAAGGGATAAAAGGACAGAAATGCCTTTTTAATGGTTAACAATTTGCATTTCTAAAATAAAACCTATAAAATGTTGTCTAGTTAACAAGTTGGGGACATTAAAAATATTATAAAAGATTACATATCCGAATTATTAAGTAAAAGTTGTTAAATATTGGAAATACCCAATTTAAGGCTAAGTAAAACCACGACCTCAGAGTGTCACCAACAAATTAAAATTCATAAGTAAATCGCTATTGAATATTTCCTCTTAAATTCTTGCACTCCTTTAGCGCTGAACTTAATTAATGCGCTAATTAAATTTATATCTGCTTGCCTAGGTCCTAGAATGGGTAGAGGACTGGGAGAATTGTTAGCGCTCCGACGGCCAACGGTTATATTTATGTTTATCTGTATAAAAACGCTCCTCCTGCTGCTGCCGTCACACACCAGCATTCAGACGGGCGCCCCACATACAGATACAAAAGTGCGCTTCATTTAATAATAAACTACAGAAAATTTTAATTTACTCAGGCAGAAGAGCGAGCGTGCTGCTCGCATGGAACGTATCTCGGAGCACGAAGCACGAGGCCACACCCCCGGAACAAGTTAGAGAGTGAGACAGCAATTGAGGACGCCATGTTGAAGTAAATGAAAGTCTCTCAGAGAGAGAGAGTGAGTGTTCGTGCTAGGTCATTTTCCACCATAGATTGTTGATTTTCGACTGTGTTCAACACTTAATTGTCTTTTCCCTGCCATACAAATGTTGTCTACTAAACCTTAAGTCTACTACATATCATACATATGTACATACACACATACATACATTTGTACGTACCCCCACCTCGCCAAGGCAAAGGCAGTCATCCCGCATCTTTGTCTTTTGATCTTACATATTAGATATAAAAAAAGATATGCCAAACAGAAAACATGTCAAAGCCTTTACTTATATCGAACTTAACAGATTTCACGAGAATACATTCTAAAGTCGAAAGAGACTGTGCACTGAAAAAAGTAATGGGTACAAAAAATTAAAAGTAATTTCAGGAAAATATGCAAAATATTATTGTCATGCATCTATTATTTTTGTTTTTTTTTTATTTTTCTACATATTTGTTACAAATAAAATATTAAAAAATGAATATATTCATATTATTTGTAATATTTTTTATATGTCTTATAGCTCTCAACAAATTCTATCTGAATTATTTCTCTGCGTGTAAACTTAAAGCATCAAATATATGAGCCCGAGGCGAAAAGATCCGCAGGCCACTAAAAACATGGTCAAAGATAACAAAATAAAACAAACCTAACTGTGATTGATTTATTGCTTTATACAAAAAAATACGAAAAAAAACAGAAAATGAAAATCGTAGGAAGTAGAGAAAGAAAAATTACAGTCACAAATTACAAAGACCATGGCCTACCATTTTGTCTCTTGGATTTTTGTACAACTCAAATAAACCAGACCCAGTCGGGTAATTAATAAATAATTCGTGAGATTTTTATTTTCTTTCACATGTGGGCCCAAAAATCTAAACTGAACTGAGACCCAACTGTCAGTAAAAAGTAATGGTTAAAGTTATGGCTTGGTGTTTATGGGCAGCGGATCGGGCTGGGGGATCGCATCCTCTCACAGTTCATTAAACATGAAATGAAGGAATAAGTTTGAGCTTTGGTCTTTTCAGGTATTTATGACTTTATTGTCTGATGACTCTAGGTAGAAACCGTAAAAATTTCCACTTGTAGTACAATTTGTACAATTCCCAATTGTGGTAATTCTGGAAACAAGTATTGAAAAGTTTGAGTAAGCCAAAAAAATCATGACCTTTATGATGGTACTTGAGATGGAATTATTGTGAAGAAAAAGAAGAGGAAATATTTAAAAATTATATTACATTATATATATATATTATATTATATTATTATATATATATATTATATATATTAGTAAATATACATACATACATAAGTAACTATACCTAAATTTTATCGGTTATTTTCGATAATTAAAAAATTGTGTAGCTCTAAAAAGCTCAATTTGATATAATTCTTCTTCTTCACAAGACCTGGAATTCATTTGAGTAAACTGAATCTTCCCGGCCATTCTATTTATGTCACTTGCTCGTCTACTCCACCGACTTCGGATGTCTTAATATACAAGCAGCACTTGTCCGCCTTAAAAACTGTTCTTCCTCGCTATCTGTGCTTTGTTGCGAGCACTTCCACAGCACTCATAATACCTGAACATTGCTATCATCCTACTTTCGCTAAATATGGACCGAAGCTCAATAATTTAATTAGGGATTCTTATTGTACCGCTCTGTACTTGTGCATTGACGTTATTGAAGGCACAAAGACTATTATACCCATTACTCGAAGAGTAAATAGGGTATATTGTATTTTTGCACAAAGTGGATGTAACACACATAAGGAAGCGTTTCCGACCCCACAAAGTATATGTGTACATATATTCTTGATCAGCATCAATCGCAGAGTTGATATAGCCATGTCTTGTCCGTCCTTATGAACGCCTAGTAAACAGAGACCAGATTTAGGGCAACTAAGTTTTGCCCCGCCCCCGCAAAAGGCGGTTATTTTTTTTGCACATTCTCTCATTCCACACTCTGCTTCGTGTAGTGTGCGGCTCTAGGAAAGGGGGGCGAGCTAAAAGAGCTTTTTGGCCTAAGAAGTGATGTAGATTTAGATGTGGATGTAAAAATACTTATACTGATTGAGAACCGGGTATAAAAGTTGTGTTGTGACGAGTAAGAAGAGTCTCACACGTCCCTTCTCGATTACAATGTACTTGACACAATTTTGGATTCGTGTGTCCCACTCTCGTGTCCGATTAGATCTGGGAAGCCTCCATGGCTCTCCAAATGTTCTCCAGGCTTAGGAACCTAAAATCAAGACTATCCTAAATATATCAGGAAGTTGGTTCTCCTTCTTCTCTTCCTAGTTACATATTAGCTCGGTCAAATTTCACTGTTCTTAATGCTCAATGCAATAGGTCAATGCTATTGTCGGACAACAATAATCAGGCAATTGCCGATCTTTTTGCACAATTTTTTGCAAACAACTTAATCCCAGGAAACCTACCCAATTCATGTGTATCCGTACAGTTTACCAAGGTCGAACGGTATTTTCTGCCATTTATTAAATGAAAGCTCCCTGCTTCATGATCTTCGATTAGTTAACCCGGTATTTTCATGTCCATAAAAAAGATAACAAGTCTGATGCAAGAAACTATAGAGCTATATCTATCCCTTTTTCTTCTTAAATCACTTATACTAACTAGCCTACCTTTTCCGTAGCTAGTTTTATTTTATTTTTGTTTCGATTTTGATCTTGGTAATTTGCTTGTTTAGCTCTTTTAGTTGTGTTTAGCTCGAACTTTTCTCGAATATTAGTCTAACATCGAACTTCCCGGCATGTTCGCGTTACACGCGCCGCGCGTCATACGGCAGCGCCCCTCGGTCGGTTGGGCGGGAGGAGGGTTGCGTTCTGCTGGGTTTTGCGCGTATCAGGCTTCGGCTTGGACGTCCAGACAATATTTCAGAAAAAAAAAACTTAGAAACCGCCAATCAATGCTTGACCAAGCCAAAGCCACTACACAAGAAACTCCCAACCATACTTGGTCAATAATCCGTTTCTAACTTTGAATTTTCCAGTGGCCACAAAACATCTGCTACTCCCCCAACCATAATCCAACTGTGGACCAATCGATATATAAATACACATACATATGTATAACACAATTTTCCATTCACACCTATTCGAAAAATCCTGTCATCTTTGCTCACTGTTATTATTATTATGATTATAATCCGTTTTGATATATAACTGGGGCGACTACAGAAGACGAAACGGAGAAAACCGCAGCTGAGACACATGTGATTCCGTTCGAATTTAAAAATACTCGTACACATAGGTACATATGTATATATTTACGTTTGCATGTATACGCAGCTTTTTCCATCCAGCATTGGTCAGCAAAAGAAATCTCAACATTTGGCATACCATTTGCATTATTTGAGATTGGGTTTTTTTTGTGTAAAGTTAAGGCAACTTGATGTATGTCAAAGATACGTGCGTGTGTTAAAATTCTGTCTAATTTAATATCTATAAATCCCCGGCCATGACAGCAGCGACCCAATGGGATAAAGGTGGCACGGAAAAGGGTAATCATCTGTAGAGGGTTGCCTATCAACGTGTCAAATTGATTTCGGCTCGTTATGTGGTCAATTGGGTACATTTTTCGGTCAGAATTGTAAACCTGAAATTGGCCAATCGTGCGTTTCAAATTAATGTTTGTTCGGGATTTTGTTTCACTTCCTTTTTTGCGTTATTATTTTTTGTATGTATCATACGTTATGTTTTTTGCAAACAAGCCATAAACCCTTTTATACTTCAACAGGATGTGCCGCCTGATGCCGAGTTATGTGGTGCAAATGCAGTGGGTGTTTTAGGGTGGCTATCGTTTTATTGGTCATTCAATCAATATTCTATTAGTTTGGCTTGTCATTCACTGACACCGACATGGGTTATTGATATTGATATGGAAACTACTTGTTGGAAATGTAGGAAAGGAAACTCTCCTTCATCTTCTGAAGTTGTAAATCTAATCAAACAATTTGTATATGATTCTAATTTTATTTGAAGCTACATTTCGCATTTCCATTTTCACATTTTGAACACTTTATTAGCCACAAATTGTATGTGCAGTTATTCAATGTAATTTTATATCATAATGTTATACTATTTACGAGATATGGGATAGTATCATACATAGTATGTACATATGTATGGCTGCCTCCTATACAACACCACCAAGGCAGACTTGTCATATTTATACCCGGTACTCGAAGAGTAAAGAGAAGGGACGCGTGACATGCTATTAACGCGTGAAAACTTTTATAGCCGGTACTCAGTAGTACAGCTGTACCTTAGTGGTTTTTTTTTTAATTTTACCTTTTACATTTTTCATCAAATACACTTCTAACAGTGTGAGCATACAGAATTTTGGAAGCAAAACTTGGTTGCATTCATAAGGCCGGACAGACGGACGGACGGACAGACAGATTTGGCTATATCGACTCGGCTATTGATGCTGATCAAGAATATATATACTTTATGGGGTTGGAAACGTTTTCTTCTGTGCGTTACATACATTCGATTTTCCCCACAAATGCAATTTACCGAAGAGTAAATCTTCGAGTACCGGGTGTGAAAAGGGTATATGGTATTTGTGGTCGGCCCCATTAAGTATACATATATATTCTTTATCAGCATCATAGCCGAGTCTTTGTCTGTCTATCCGGACGTCTTGATGAGCGCCTGGATATCAGAGACTATGTAGGTGTAGATAAGAGATTTAATATTTAAAATGTAAAATTCGAAAAACCATCAGTTTAAATACATATGTATCATACTAAGATTACATAAACACATACGTACATATGAAATAATATGTAGATGTGTATGTATGTACATACATACTGACTAAGTAACGGGTATAAAAGTTGTGAAGAAGCGTCTCACAAACGTTCTTACTCGATTTTATTGCATATACACTCTCCGCTTTCACGTTAGGTACGAAGATGTCGCCTTTGATTGCATTCCAATTTGTTTACATTTTCGGGCTATTCACAAGAGAAAGAGTGAAAGAGAAGAGGAAACAGAAGGGGCGAAACTGTAGCAAGGGATAAATAGGACGTGCATGGCATATCAAAATTCGAAAATGCCCTACACATGTTTCAATCATTTTCCATTTTTATTTATTGTCAGCATTTATTCAGCTGACACTTTTCTATCTTTACTTCCGTTTCCACCCTTAGATCTGGTCGGCATTTTTTGTTTATTTGTGCTTACAAAACAATTTGCAAATTGCCTCAAATCGCCTGATGCCAAATGCAAGTTTTCCAATGAACTAAAAAGTAATTTTATCTGCAGAATGCTTTTTGACGCAGTAATTAAAGAAAATTTATGACAACTTTTAATCAGCTTGGAACAGTGGCAGCTGCAGTAGACTCATTTCTTAACAGGACTCAATAATTTTCGATCCGGGAGCTGGGCATGATGTTTGTTGATAAAATAAAGTGGGGCTGTTGATTTTGGAGGTATAAAGAACATCGAAAACGTATTTCTATACGTATAAGAATAATTTTCCTAGAAGGGATCATTTGAAGTTCCTCAAGAAATTAATATTTCGAAATGAATATTAAAGCACAGAAGGAAACGTTTCCGACCCCATAAAGGATATATTCTTGATCAGCATCAATAGCCTAGTCAATATCTGTCTGTCCGTCTGTCCGTCCGTCCGTTAGTCTTGTTTGTCAGCTAATTCCCAGAGACTATAAGGTATAGCCACCGAATTTTTGCCTCCAGACTGATGGGATATCACACTGATACAACTGTATTTAAAAAACTAGTCCCACTTCCTTCCTTCCATTGTATCCACAATTTTGAAGATAAGAGAAAACTAAAAATGCCATATCCAACATAAAAAATACCATATCTATCAGATCACCGAATTAAGATCCGATTGGATCATTATTATAGCCAAAATGAAGAAATTAATTTTCTGTGGCACCCATTCCAACAATTTCTTGTTTTTTGCACATTCTCTCATTCCACACTCTGCTTCGTGCCTTGTGCGGCTCAATAAAAGTTGCGAAGCGTAAAATCGTCTCACACGTCCCTCCTCGTTTGGCATTCGTACAGGGTAGCGAATTGGCACATCTGCCAATCGATGGGTAGCGCTAGTTCGCAAGGACTGATCTGTCCACTTTCTGGCTCCTAACCATTTGCCACTTCCTCATCCGTTAACAATCCAGTCAACTTCTCTCCTCTGACCATTTCTGTCGATTTTCACATACGTTTCGGCGCTCCAATTCGATTAGAAAATCCCTATTGCAATCTTACTTTTTGATTTAACCCCACACTTCTCTTTCTTTCTTTCCCATCCTTCCCTAATCCTCTTGATTTCAATTAAACTGAGTTTCCCTTTGCGCTGACGCTTTTCGACCAATGCACTATGGGTAAAAAGCCCAAGTTTTTGGCAACCCCTGATTCCTGAAACAGTTCGGAGTACCCTCATTTTTGTGCGGGGAACATTGAACAACTTGCAGGTTAAATGTTAGCTCGATACTGGAGGTCTGGAGCAACAGCAATCGAGAAGCAGACACAATAAAATGTTGTATGGTAGAATGTATTGACGGAAATTGTCTAACTGCAGGCAAAACTATTGAAATTTCAAAGAAAATTATCAAATTTATTGCTTTGGTAACAAGACCAAGCGAAATGCAATCCCACGTTGGAGCGACTTCAATCGTATTACATTTAACCAATCAATCAATCAAACATATTTTTTTAAAGTTCAAAAATGGATAAGGAATCTTTAATCATACTTAAGTTTTTAAATATATATTCTTTATAAAAAATCTGACATGAATGGGTTTCAGTTTGTATGGAAGGCGTGGTCAAAAATACTAAGAACCAGCCCCACCGCCATCTCTTCCGATACTCTCTCCACTCTTTCCGTACAGTCTCCTTTTGTTTATTTGCTTGTTTTTCTTCTGTCGACTGCTGACTGCTTCTTGCCATATAATTGTTTCCCTTCATTTTTCATTTTGCGCTTGCTTTCCCCCGCCTGAGCTACTATACTTGACCACTTGCATTTTATGGGGACGCAGAAAAGCTGTTTCCCCTTCAAAGTGGGGAGCCGAAATCTTCGTTGACCCTGGTGTGGGGAAAGCCATGTTGTTGATGATATTAAGATGGTGTTGGTGGGCCTGTGCAATGGTACAGGTACAGTGGCCACAAAGCTTTTGCTCTCTTGTCAAAAACTAGAAAGTTGTATAAGGACTGTTTCAGGAGTTGATATGTATCTTAACAAATTTTGGCATCCACAAGAACGTTTTTTGTCTACCGTTTTCTTAGCTCTCTCAGCTATTTTCCATGATTCCATCTATTAGTTATACCAGATCTCTTACTTCTTTCTCTTTGCTTACTATAGGAACCACTGTATTTCATTCTTAGTCCATTCAACTGCACAGTCTTTTACTCCACTGTTTCAAGCACTCCCCCGCAAACGATCCAAAAATCGCAGCCAATCGGGAGCTTTCCAATCACCAATCAAGACACACAAATAAAAAGCAATGCGCTGCTTGTTTAAAGCAAAGAAAATTGCCATTGTAAAGAAAATAAAATATATAAGAAATGAAAGAAAATCAAAAAAGTACCAAATTGAGAGAACAAGGAGGAATTTAACACAAAAGAGCAAAGAACAAAGTTTTTCAAAAGCGATAAAAACGAAATGTCGCATATTTTTATGACATTTTCCACTACTGCAAGCTGAGAGAACGAAAACATGGAAAGGTGAGAGAAGGGAGGTTTTCGAATCCGACAGAAAAAAACCCCTCCCAAAATATTCGCAAATTTAATTTGTAAAACAGGAAGCAGAGAAAAAAAATCACAAATAAAACGAGGAGGAACGTTGTGAAGCGCTTTGTACGCGTCCCAACTTTTGTACATTCATATGTAATCTTTTATTTTGAATTTTACATTTTACAATATTGCTACATTTTTCATCTACATCAATGTACCATATGTGTTCTCTCACCAATGCGTCCTATTAGCTCGCCTCCCTCCCCCTGAGCCATATGCGGCAGAGTGTGCTAGCGAGATAGTGGTGAGGGTAGCACTGGACATGAATTTAGTCAGTCTGGCTTTAATAATGATCCAATATGATTCTTATTCGCTGATCTGATCAATAGTTTTCTCTTAGCTTTAATATTGTGGATATAGCTGATTTTCGCTATTTGCGGGAGCGGAACAGTGTGATTTCAGAGCAGTCTGGATGCAAAATATGGTAACTATAGCTCTTATGGTCACTGAGTACTAGGCGGTCATCGGGACGGGCGGACGAACGGACAGACGGACATGGCTATATCGACTCGGCTGTTGATACTGATCAAGAATATACATAAATACTTTAAAGGGTCGGAAACGTTTTTTTCGGTGCGTTACGCATATTTCTCCCACCACAAATACAATATACCCATTTAAAAATGCATCATGGTCATATTTTTTACTTTTACTTTTCCAGTGTCAGTGAAGATCTCTACAAAATTAAATTAGTTTTACCTATATTTAGACATGGCCAGTAATCGTACTCGTCATTATTCTATAGATGCTCAGTAATCACATAACATCAGTTGGAGGGTCTCATTCACTCTGTTCTTGGTAAAAGCCTCGGAGATACCAACCAGAGTTTCCTGGCTCGGCTTCTTCTCCGCTGTGTATGTGTTGATCAGCTCTTCAAAGGCAAAGGATCAATTCAAACTTATAATACAATAGCTGACAATCATAGGAAAACTCACCCACATGGGACTTCGTAGCTTTCAAATAGTGGCATATGTAGATGACCACGTACTGCTTGTGGTCCGTGCCCAATATGACATTCCGATTCTTGGGAGGCCAGGCTATAGCTAGGCAGAGATTGACTGGAGTAGGGGGTTTGTTGGCCTCCTGCTCACCAAACACATCCAGATACATGGATCGATGAATCATAATGCCCTTGTTTTTGCTCTTCGTAATCATAATTTCGATTATTTGGAGAAAATATATGTACGTGAGTGTTTTTAAATGAACATCGGCTATTGTATGTTTTAGCTGTCGACAGGGTCCTGGCTGTGGAGCATAAACCCCAGTAGATGCAAACATGGCCACGATACCTAATACAAGGAAGCTTAACGAAATGCATCGTTTGGTAACTTTTGCTTGTATCATTGTTTTTTTCCAACTGTAGAATTCTTCCGTGTGTTTTTATCTACTTGTATGCAAGCGAAACAAATGAAGTTTTCCCAGCAATTATACTAATCATACTAATCATAATACAGTGTTTATACCGCACACAATCCGCATATTGCACAAATTTACCAGTCCTCTTAAAAGGTTTCAAAAGTCTTGGTATACTTAATGCTTGAAACCCTAGCATTTCTTGTTATTCTTTTGACACAGAGCTTCACACAGAACGTGAGCTGACTAATACACCATTGAAGCACCAGTGTTAGAAATCAAAAGATCTACGAGCAATGATGGAGAATCGGGAGAGCCATATCCATACATTTCCCACAGGACATCATTCGGAGCAGAAAATAAGCTGACTGTTGGTATTGCCTTCGGCTACTGATTGATTTTTCAGATAATCATTTAAAGTCAAAATTGAGTTTTAGTGATGCTAAAGATATACAAAAACTAATAGGCACGCTTGTGAGAAACGCTTGTTTTATACCCGGTACTCAGTCAGTATATATGTACATATGTACAAAAATAAGTATGTATATAACCCAGTGTGATTTTTTCAAACTGTACATTTTACATTTTACATTGTTCCGACATCTGTCATCTACATCACTTCTCACACCAACACGCCCTTTAAGCTCGTCACCCTTCCCCAGATCAGCAGACTGTATGAGGCAGAGTGTTCGAGCGAGAAAGAATGACTACAATGAAAAGCAAGTATAAGCAAAGCTGCTGGAAGGGGTGCTTGGAAGCCACTGCAAATGAATCGTCATTTTGGATCTATAAATTAAATAAATAAAATACAACTTAAGTAATTAGGGTTTACCATCAAATAATCTAGTTAATTTCAAACAGGTACTCTGCCACTTAATCATAAATAAAAACCTTCTCCTAACGTCTCTAATTTATTAACTTTTACCCAAATAGATGTATATGTACATACATACATAGATATGTACATTAGGGTCTTCACTCAAATACTCGTGTAGGGGAGAGGCAGCGCCTCGGCAGAGACTTTTCCTTTGCACAAAAAAAAGGACCGTGCCGAGCATCGATGTACATATGTGTGTATGTATGCACATATATCATTATCATTATGGCTTTCATTGCCGCTTTGGCGCTTGAGGTCTACGAAACTTTGCCAACTATTGAAAGCTCTTTGACTTGGAATAATTCATAGCCAGAAAGATAGTTCCCTCAGCCAGAGCCAGACCACCTCAACACACAAATCATAATTTTAATGTTTTATAGAGATAAAGTAATGCGGCTTGTCTCGCTTGCTCCCTAAATGGATTTACCCAAACATTTGCCAAGTTTATGAAAAATAATCCCAAAGAAAATGTGGGAAACTGGAGAAAGGGGGAGGTGGAACATTAAAGATATGTATGCACATACATACATCATGTACATACATTTTTAGACGTGTGTGGCCAGCAATAAAGTGCTTTTGAAAACATCCCAACGAGCTCAAAAGTTTTTGGCAAAGCTTTTAACAAAGGATGGGGGATGGCTATTCCCAATATTGTGTTTCTATTTGTTGTTGAGGGAAACATGTTTTTCTTAAGCAATAATAATAATTTGGAGGTCAATTTGTAATTGTTCCCAATGGGCTCGTTGGGAAAAGGAAGATCTTAAGCATCTTGATATGTACTGCTTAAGGGGGTATACTCGTGCTCGCAGAATGATATTCCGAGTATTTCAGATTAGCCGGGACAATCCTTTCCAGCATTAAAGCTTGTATGCCTTAAAACATTACCAACTATTGCCATTTGCTGTTTACCATTTACCATTAACTTTATATACATACATATGTATGTATGTACAAATATGGAATTCGTTTTTTCTTCACCTTAAATCGTAAAATTCTTTATTCGAGTTTTTCATTTCTTAAGGAACACACCAGCCGACTTTCATTAATCATTGAGCGAATGCATTGAGATTTCCACAGATTTTCGTAGTGTCTGCCTTTTAAGTATATTCATTAAAATAAAGCTAAATTAATTTTTATATATGCCTTTTGGATGAGTGTCAGGTGGGAAGGGTGGATAGAAGGGTTTAAGGGTGGAATTCGTTTTTATTGCCTCGTGTACGGCCCTTGTCTCTTTTATTTTGGTGGCGCCAACTTTCATGCTCAATTAAAACGTTTGTTTAATGGAAACAAATGCGCTTAATTAATAAACACGCATTTTGTGGTTCTCCGGTTATGGGTGTTATGGGAAGCCAGGAGCGGGCTGTATAAAGTGGGATATCCTTTCGGTATTGCAGAAAAATTGAAAACTGTCGCAGCTGTTTATATCGCGGTTGTTCGTTATAATTGTTGTCGCTGGTTTTCCATGTTTAATTACAATGGGTGATAGTTTCCTCTTCTGTTTGTTACAATGGCCCCATACTTGGCTTCTCATGGGGAGGGTAGTAATAATTAAATAGCTGCAATAGCGGACGGTAGAAGCCGCCACTTTGGCAAATAAATTTAAAAAAACGTTTAAATGTTTTCTGAAAATGCATAGCATACTTTTGGGAGGTTTACGTGTGGTCGGAATGTAGAAATCGTGTAGTATTTCGATATGCGGCTTAAACCGATTCGAGAATCGTATAAGAAAGTTGCTCTCTTAAAAACATCTTAAACGAGAAGGGACGTGTGAGACGCTTCTTACTCGTCACAACTTTTAACCGCGCACTCAATACTACATCTGCACCTTAGCGGTGTTTTGTCAAATTTTAAATATTTTCTTCATCTGTCATCTACATCTACAGCACTTCTCACACCAACACGCTCCTTTAGCTCGCCGCCCTTCCCTAGACCCACACACTGCAGACTCGCGGCAGAGGCAGAGGCAGCGCCCGCACACAAAAAATACAAATATAAGCTGCGGGACGGGGTGGGTTAAAAGTCGGCAGAGGCAGGCCGAGTGAAGCAGAAGCAGAGTGTGAATGAGAGAATGTGAAAAAAACAACAAAAGCTGCGGGACAGGGTGGGTTTAGCCACTGCAAATTAAACTCTTCATTCCGGCTATAATAATGATCCAATTTGGTGATCTGATAGATATAGGTCCTCTATCTTCAAAATTGTAGGTTTGGGAGGTTTTAGCTCTTTTGCGGGGGCGGGGCTCACTTTTGAAATGCACTTGAAACAGTGTAATCACGCAGAAGGTTGGATGCAAAATTTGGTGGCTCCAGCTTTTATGGTCTCTGAAATCCAGGCGCTCAACAAGACGGACGGACAGACGGACGGACAGACGGACGGACAGACGGACGGACAGACGGACAGACAGACATGGCTCAATCGACTCGGCTATTGATGCTGATCAATAATATATATCCTTTATGGGGTCGGATACGTTTCCTTCCGTGAGTTACATACATTCACTTTGTGAACAAATACAATATACCCCATTTACTTTTCGAGGACCGGGTATAAGAAAGGAATTTAGCAAATTTACAATCGTGATAGACCGAGCTCGTACTAAATAACAGTTTGTGTACTTTTGTCTGTCCTTTCCTCTGACCGTCCCAACGGGATGTTGGGATAGTTATGTTCCAAGTGCGTTTAGAAATTTCGGCCCGTCCTTTCCAAAATCAAAAATTACTTGAAATGTTCATATGTTACTGCTAGAATGTCGAATCTGCAAAAGAGCAAGATTGGAACCAACAAAGCAATACCTTACTCCCTCTCACACACTTTTCCTCGAGCACTGCGTAACCCTAGCGGAAAGAAGCGAGATACATATGTACATACATTTATGTATGTAAATAGAGAGAGATACATTTGTCATTTGTAGCGGCATAAGAACCACTAGCGGACAAATATAATCAGGTACAATATTTTAAATATACATATGTTGTTATATATGTATATTCATACATATCTACATAAGTAGGAGTCGATTAGGTTGACTAGTGATAATATTATGGGTTTTCACATCACTTCAGAAAACTGTGCTCAAAATTGATAGACATTTTTTATAGATCTGCCCCCTTGTAAACTAAAATATAGAGAAAGAGAGAATAGGCTAGTTTGTTACAATTATTGCAACGCAGGCAAAGTCGCATTTTAGGTATACTTTGAATGTCTAGGGAAAAACTATAAGGGTGCTCGATTTACCTTTGCATATGGGTAGGCCACATCTGACACCAATTCGTAGTTGTCTATAGTTTCAGTTGACGGCGCTATTTTTATACCCGGTACTCGAAGAGCAAAAAGTGTATATTGTATTTGTGCACAAATGTGGATGTATGTACATATGTAACGCACTGAAGGACGCGTTTCGGACCCCATAAAGTATATAAATATGTATATTCTTGATCATAGCATCAATAGCCGAGTCGATATAGTGTCCGTCCATCAGCTCGTCTGTCCGTCTGTACGTCTCTATGAGTGCCTAGTACTCAAAGACCCTAAGAGATTGGGCAACCAAGTTTTGCATCCGGACTTCTGTATGCTCACACTGTTACAAAATGTATTTCAAAATTTCTCGGCGCCCCCTTCCGACTGTTGTATTCACAATTTTGAAGATAAGCAAAAACTAAAAATGCCGTCCTTCTGAGTACCGGGTATAAAAGTTTTGACGCGTAAGAATCGTCTCACACGTCCCTCCACGTTTCTACTTAACTTTTAAAAAATTTCGCACCTGGAGGTTTTGATTTAAATTTCGACATTCGCTTTCCAAAAATCATACACGTGTTGTTGGCCAACAGTGCGTATGTTTTATTGATTGTGACTTGTAGGAACAGATTATCAATTGTGCTATTAG
Source organism: Drosophila guanche (assembly GCF_900245975.1). Lineage (NCBI taxonomy): Eukaryota > Metazoa > Arthropoda > Insecta > Diptera > Drosophilidae > Drosophila > Drosophila guanche. The sequence continues at coordinate 1,071,651 of NW_022995744.1, read as the reverse complement.
AATTTAAAAGCGTTAGATAATCATTCAAAAATTGTATTTAAAATCAAGGCTCCAGGCTCTCAAAGAAGGTACTACCATGGAGAAACCTTCAGGTCTTTTGAAGATGAAGAACACACACAAAATAGCGAAAAGAAAGAAAAACGAAAAATTATTTCTTATGTTTAAAATTCGACCGAAGATCCAACATTGTTTCGTCTTATTTAATAATTAAACAATCATTGTTCATCAAACTCGCTCTTCAATTTCTCATAGCCTTATCACGCTCACGTATGTATGTATGAACATATGTACATACATACTTATTCATACATATGGACATATGTTAATTATTCCTCCACAGATCTCACTTAGCCATTTCCGATTGTCTGAACGTTGATATGCATTGACTGCACCATCAAGTGGCCCATGCGACACCAAGCCAAAGCCTGTTACGCGCTGAACTCAGCAGAACGCAGGCCTCCTCCCACCAAACCGACCGAGGGGCGCTGCCGCATGACGCGCGGCGCGATTTACCGAACAGGTCGCGATCATGCAGGAAAGATAGATGTTAAGCTAATATGCGAGGAAAATTAGAACTAAACACATCTCAACTAGAGCAACTATAGCTAAGCAAGCTGAAATATCAAGGTCAGAAACAAGACAAAGCTAGGCTAGTATAAGAGATTTAAGAAGAGGAAGGGAGTTAGTCGAGGATATAATGTGATAGAGGGAATTATAATCCGAGCATAAAACCCTAAAGGGTTCGATCTGCACAGTGGAAGGAACAAAGGAATATAGTTTCTAGTGGGTCTAATGGGAATCGTAAAGTTTACGCGGCTCAACAAGTCAGGGCTGTCTACATCCCCCTTGATCAAGTTGTGCATAAAACTAAGGATGGAAGATTTATTAAAAGAAGTCCACTACGGTAGGATGGCAGTCTCACAGTTGCATCCCAGTTGAGGCCCCGTAGGGCAAATAATAAAAAGTTTTTCTGTACTGATTCAATACGGTCCTGATGTATGTTGTACTGAGGGCACCATACACATGAGCCTTATTCTAAAATCGGGCGAACAAGCGAGATAGAAAGAGTATTCGTTATATAGGGGTCAGAACTACCGCGGAGATGGCGTAAGGAGCCAGGAAGGGGCTGGAGCGATAAAAAGTCATTACATTGCACTTCGAGCCATTAAGTTGTAACATATTTGCACAGCACCATGACTGAAAGCTATTGAGATCAGATTGCAAGCCAGAGTTAAATGAAATGTCCTTATACTGGACACAGAGTTTAACATCATCCGCATACATAAGTACTCGAGAATTTGTTAATACAGAAGGCAGGTCATTAATAAAGAGTGTGAAAAGTAAGGGGCCTACCCTGTGGTACTCCAGAAGTAACCATAACAGGTAAAGATAAGGAGTTTTTTAAAAGGACCCTTTGAGACCTAGGACACAGGTAGCTAGAAATCCATCTCCACAGATTGGGGGAAAACCCTAGAAGGTCGAGCTTTTGTGCAAAAAGAGAATGGTTTACAGAATCGAATGCCTTACTGAAGTCAGTGTAAATAACATCCGTCTGCAAGTTACCTTGGAATCCTTTAATGACAAAGGAGGTGAACTCTAAAAGATTATTGTTTGTTGATCGTCGCCGTATAAATCCGTGATGAGCTGGAGATAGAAGTGATTTGCAGAGATCTTGCAAGTGCAGAGTTAAAGTTTTCTCAAACATTTTAGGAATAGCTTATAACTTAGAAATACATCTATTGTTTTTAACGTCAGACTTTCTATCTTTCTTATGGAGAGGAATTATAAAGTATTCCTTCCAGATGGGGAGAAAGCTAGAAGAATGGATGGATCGAGTGAATAATTTAAGACGGGACATAGACGGGAACTCCGCCAGGGCCCGGTGAAAATACCGGCTTAACTAATGGATGTTCATAAAGGAGCCTTCATTAAACAAAGGGCAGAAAATGCCATTCGACCTTGGTAAACTATATGGATAAATATGACCTGGGTAGCTTTCCTGGGAATAGGTGGTTTGAAAAAATTGTGCAAAAAGATCGGCGATTGCCGGATCATTGTTTGCCAACATATTCAAAAATGATAGCGAGGATGGATGTGCGGACGTTCTACGCTTACTGTTTACAAAGCTTACCAACATCTTGAGATTTTTTAAATAGTTTTGATTTTAGGTTCTTTAGACTGGATAACTCTTTGGTGAACCAAGGAGGTTCGCAGATCTAGTCACACATGAGAGTGGGACACACGTGTCAAAAGCTGTGTCAAGTACATTGTAAACGAGAAGGGACGTGTGAGACGCTTCTTACGCGTCACAACTTTTATACCCGGCACTCAGTACTACATCTGCACCCTAGCGGTTATTTGTCAAGTTTTACATTTTTTCTTCATCTGACATCTAAATCAACAACACTACTCACGCCAACCCGCTCCTTTAGCTCGCCACCCTCCCCTAGAGGCACACACTGCAGAGTCAGGGCAGAGACGCGGCAGAGGCAGAGACGTGTCTGCGCGAAGCACAGTGTCAATGAGAGTATGTACAAAAAACAAATATAAGCTGCGGGACGTGTTGGGTTTAGTCACTGCAAATTAATTGCTTCATTGTGTCCATAATAATGATCCAATAGGATCCCAATTTAATGATCTGATAGATATGGTCATTCCCTACGGAATGGCATTTTTAGTTTTCTTTTATCTTCAAAACTATAGGTTTGGGAGGTTTTCGCCCTTTTGCGGGGGCGGAAGGGGGATGGGCTCATTTATGAAATACACTGGTTTCAGTGTGAGCATACAGCAGTCTGGATCCAAAATTTTATGGCTCTAGCTCTTATAGTCTCTGAGAACTAGCCGACAAACAAGACGGACAGACAGATATGGCTCAATCGACTAGGCTATTGATGCTGATTAAGAATATACATATATAATTTATGGGGTCGGAAACGTTTCTTTCTTTCTTACATACAACCGTTATTCCCCACAAATACAATATACCCTATTTACTCTTCGAGTACCGGGTATAAAAATGTTTGTGCCTTCAATGACGTCAGTGCACGAGTACAGAGCGGACCAATCAAAATCCATAATTAAGTTATTGATCCGTAAACTCCAATCCGATACAGTAGGTGCAATTGTCATTAACTGATACGGTAAAAGTCCAATTTTAAAATCTGAGACGTATTAAAATTCTTATCAGGCCCTCAAATATAAAACAGATCGGATTGCAAGGTGTCAAGGTAGAAAATGTTTAGTGCGCAAAAAAAGCTGTGCATGAATGGATAGAGCAATATTTATGTACGTACTACATACAATGTACATATATGTATGTATGTATGTATGTATATGGGGAGATTGGATTGCGAGCACGGGGAAACAGACACGCTACTTGGTCACGATAAAGAGCGAGAAGAGATAGAGGCAGAGAGAAATTCGTTGCTCGTGCCTCTGCTGCTGCGCCGCTGGGTCAAGTTCAAGGACAAGCAAAGCAAACCAGCAACAACAACGCTGACTACAAATGGAAATGAATGAAGATGAGCACATGCGTAAGTATGTAGAGATGAATGGGTAATCGGATCAAGCGAATGAATGAGAGCTAGTCGCTCTCTGTCTTCCTGTCTCTTCTGTTATGGATCGATTAGGCTCTGATCGGATTGATTACACTTCTTTTCCCCCTCTTCGCACCACATCTCTTGGCTTATCTTTGGAAGTGTGTGGCGACCGCGCCCTCTTTAGATCATTGGGTCACAATGCGTGGCGGCTTTACCGCTTATAACTGGAACACAACAAAAAAAAGCTGACAAGAGATCGCCTACCTTAGCCTGAAGGCTAAGTAGCCACAGCATATTGTCTATCTCCCTGGAGAAGAGAGGAAAGGAGGCAGAAATGGATTTGCAGCTCGTGGTTAATCAAGAGAAACACTCACGCAGAGTGGAAGCACTTTGCACTTGTGCGCTCAGTCAGACAGCGTGGAGGCGTCTCCAGCTTCCATTCTCAATGTGCTCCTACCCTGCCGGTGGAGTAAGTGTACTAGCTGTTAGGTTCAAAAGGATGTCCATAAATAATATTACAGCTACTGCGGTGACTAAGATAATCGCAATAAAATATTTCTAATTAAAAAATGTAGTTAAGAATAATTAGGTAAAATAAAACACAAAGTATTCCAATGTATTTCCCAGTCTTAACACATAATGATAATTCCATTAAATTTTATTTTATATGTATTTGGGCAAGAATATCCAAAATGGGTGAAACCATTTCCATTCTTTAGTCGCTTTAGATCTCTTTTGCAGAGCATTTGAGGCTTGGCCATAGCCCACTATCTTACTTTATCTTTCTGATTCTCGCTCTCCTTTTGGCCCTACTATGGGACATACTTACTTTTTATCAATTGTTGTTGCTCTTGTGCCTCCCCTTGATGGTTTGTTGTTATTGCATTTAAGTGCAGCTTGTTAATGCTCATTAAATGTTAAGGGAACGCTGAGCGTAGCACAGATAGTATAGCAGCGTAGCATTGCAGTGCAGGCCATCCCAGAGCGAGCTACATCACCAGAGCCAGCCCCCCAGCTGCAATTGTCGTCCCCAGCCCAAACCCCAGCCTGGACCTGCCCTGACTGCGGCAAGGTCCGTTCTTCGGAGCTGCAGTGTTTAGTTTCATAAAATGAAGCGAGCCAGAAAGTCGCGGCGGGCGCGTTAAAAGGAAAACAACATTGACCGAACAGGAAACAACAAAAAAAAAGCCCCAACGATCAATGATCTAAGTCAAGATCCCGACCAAGATTCGGGATCGGAAAAGTGAATAAAGTTCTTAACGAAAATTAAAATAAAAACCAATGAACCGAAGAACCGACCTAGAGGAAAATTCAAATTCAAATGAAAATTCCACAAAAACACCAAAGAATAACAACGTGAATAGTATCTGTGGCCGCTTCCTATGGTGCCCCTGCACGATCGTCATTCAACACCAACAACTTTGTTGTCGTCGCGTGAAAAACCTGTTCGTCGGAAAAGGCTTAATGTGGTTGAGTGAGGCTAATTGAAAAGAAGTATTAACAACGCTGCCTTTTGTCTTTATATCATGCCTTTGATTGACTGACCGACCAAGCCGGAGCAGCCAGGGCCTGGGGGAGCAAACCTGACCGAGCAGGCAGGCAGTCTGGTATGGAATGGCATAATTGTGGGATCAGCCAGAAGGAGAACATCATCAGCCAGTCGAATTAATAATACAAACCCATTGCTACAGAGTCAGTCAGTCAGTCACTCGGGGAATTGCTTAGAAATTCAATTTCTGTTCCCACTGATCGAAAGGATAAGTAGATACTCGTACTTGTGTGCTCCGAGGAAAGCGTGTGAATTCCCCGACATGTCGATCGAGAGGAAGATGGGAGAGGAAGATGGGAGAGGAAGATGGGAGAGGAAGATGGGAGATGAAGATATGAGAGACAATCGTTTCTAGTGTGTCAGCTGAGATGGGGTCCAGCTATGAAGGAATAAGTAAGAGTGTGGAGGGTAGAAGCAGAACTCGGTGAGATTAGTCTGAAATATATACATACATATGTACATGTGTTTAACATCTTTACATCTTGGAGGATGGATGTAATATTAAATGCTTTTTAGTCTGAGTATTTATAGGCTAGCGGAAAGCTTAAACCTGTCTGCATATGAATGTACACATGGGCGTGTGGGAATAGTTTTAAATAAAGTATTTGGGGACTATTATTTACATATTTAAGCATCGTCGTATTCCCTTATTTTATCCTTAAATGCATTCATCGCCTTATTCATTCACATATGCACATGTGCACCTCTCTCAACCGCTGTGAATGGGATAGTCCCCTCTTAGTCACACGCCCTCCTTCCTGTATCAGATGTACATATGTATGTCCGTGTCCCCCCTCGATTGTAAATGCTCAAGTACATGCATATACATTGTCTGACTTTAAAACAACAGCCGCAACTCTAATTCGCTTTAATTTAAAACTCAATCAAGGCATTTAGCGCGCACGCTGGAGCGACACACACGATCGCCTCGGGCTCTGCCTCTGATTCTTCGCTACTGGTCTTGAGGCTTAAGGGTTTCGACCTCAAGAATACCCTCGCATTATTTAATCAATGAATAAGCTATCCGACTCATCAATGGAAAGAACTATTACGGAAATTATGATTATCCATAAGTCAAGCCCGTACCAGGTACTGATACAGTATTGAATGATGTTTGCCTGCATATGTGTTGCTTTTGGAGATAGACTTATGCTTTAGTTTTATGCACGATAATTACAAACTTCCGAACCTCATTCGGGGAAATAATTTTACACAATATAATATGCAAGACGTTCTCAAGTGAGTGGACACCACCAAAAATACCCTGTATTAAAAATCGAAGCCACTGGCAACATTGTAGTCAGCTCAGACATCCAGACAGCAGCGGCCACACAGCTGTTTTCGATTCCCAAGCCATAAGCCGCACTCGAACTAGTTAAAGAGTGCAACCTACCTCACGCCAAGCTGGCGATCACAGATACACTCTCTCACACCGCACACTCTCTTCATCAGTTCGACTACTGTAATGCGTTGCATCAATTTGCTCTAAGTAAACATTCCACCAAAAACGAGCCTTGACTCAATGTTTCTGGACAAACTTTCATTGAGCTTTTATTTGCGAAAAGAGTACACATACATATATGTATACACTCGTAAGCTCGTACTCATGCACTATGGGGAATTTTTTCACTTTTGTTGTCCATTTTTAACCGATAAAAATAAGAATAACTCCATTATATAATATTACGTACCTAAGATGTTACAGTCAACTGTTTGCTATGAACAAGTGAAAATAACGGAACAATAATTTTGTTCAGCAAGTTAATACTCGGTAATACATCTCACTAGTTTTGAGAACGTAAGGGTTATTTGAAGACCATTTGAAAACTTTTTTTAAACAATTGTTCGATTAATTTTAAAAATGTATAATACATATGCAATAAACTTGAAAAAATTCGAAAAAAATATGCAGATTGGGGACACACACTCGTGCAACTATAATAAAGTTTAAATAAAATAAATATAATAACCAAAAAGTAGTCGAATTCGCCATAGTTTCGTGTAGGGAAAACCAAACAGCAAAGCAGCTGAGAAGGCAGCTCATTGAGCTCTTATCAGCAGCATGGCCAGAAGAATGGGAGTGTAGAGGGCAGACCAGACGGAGAGTGAGAGTGATCAAAGCATCGTGTGCTATCAGTGCCTCACACAGTGAGATACATATTATATGTATATGTACATATAAATACATACATACATACATACACATATATATGCACCTACTCGAACCTTACTCACTGAAACGGATTCGACTGAGTAGTTCTCCGTAAATAAACCCCCACTCCGTATTAGCGTTGGTTTGGCTCGACCATGGTCGATTTTTTTTTAAGGTCTAGCCATCCATTCCGCTTTATCCAAGACAAAAATTTGACAGTTGGTCCTGGAGCAACTCTGTGCTCAACAGGTAGGTGCCGTTCATCTGCCAACACAAAAATTTTTCAAATTCTGCTCTTGTTGGATGATAAAAAAAATTAATCTAAATGGGAAATAAATAAATAACTAACAAAACCATTTATAAGTCACATGCCTTCTCGATTTATTTGAATCCAACGACATCTTTTACTAAATTTCTCAATTCCTCCACTCATTTTAAAAGCCTTACAATTTTGATTGGATGTAAAAACGAGACTGTCCATACCTGATTAACAATTGTACCATGGGTCACGCTAACACTGAGAGCTGGTGAGAATGAGAGAGAATTCTCGCGAGAGCGAACCAGAATTAAACATTTATTAACTCACCTTTCCAGCGGATTACAAGCAACATGAGGTAACATTGGGGCTCGGCGTTCGCTTCGGCTCTGCTTCGGCTCTCGCGAGAAGTTTCGAGCCGAATGAGCGGGAAACGTTGCGTTTTTGAAAATGGGAAAAGGCAATCTGGGCAATGAGAGAGAAATTAAATACTTAAATCAAAGATCATTCAGTCTTTGACTAAGCAGCGACGTTGTCGCAACCAAGTGATCGAGGAGCGTATCGAGTTCGGATTCGATTTCGGTTACGAGTTCTGGCTCTGCGAAAGAATCGGTTGGTGTCTGTTACAACTTGTATTATAGTTCTAATTATTGCAAAGATCACTGCAATATCATTAATTCTATGCAACGGTTATAAGCCATCAACATGAACGAAAGTAACTTAGAGAAAGAACGAGTTTGAGTGCGATGTCTTGCTGTTGATTAGGATTTTCGTCAGGCCAGAGGTTGCACTTGGAGATGGGACAGAGGAGTCTGACAAGAGCTTGAAATAACTGCAATACTTAAACAATGTGCAAATATATAATATATATACATACATACATATGTACATATGTATATTCAATAGCAGAGCAATGAAGAATCAGAGTGTTTTAAAAATAATTTGGAAGTGCTGAATTGAATATTCAAGTGATAATTCCACCCATTAGTCATACAATGCAATTGAAAATGCCAGAAGCTACAAGTCGTCTGGTCTAGCCTGCAAGGAAATCTAATTGATTGGATTTAAAACTGTTACTCTTTAAACTGGTGAGTACATTCGAATGATTTTGCTTTACAAAAGCGTAGTTCGGGTAGTTTTTTACCCGGTACTCGAAGAGTAAATAGGGTATATTGTATTTGTGTCAAATGTGAATGTATGTAACACACAGAAGGAAGTGTTTCCGACCCCACAAAGTGTATATATTCGATATAGCCCTCTCTGTCTGTCCGTCCGTCCGTCCGTCTGTCCGTTCGTCCGTTCGTCCGTCTTGTTTGTGGGCTAGTTCTCAGGGACTATAAAAGCTAAAACCACCAATTTTTGGTGCATTCACACTGCAAAAATTAGCCCCGCCCCTTTGCTCCACCACAAAGGACGAAAATCTCTCACAGCCACAATTTTAAAGATGCCAGAAAACTAAAAATTCCGTACTGAAGAACTATCTATCTACCAGATCACCTAATTGGGATCCGATTGGATTAATGTTATAGCCAGTATGAAGAAATTCATTTGCAGTGGCCACCACCCACCCCGTCCAGCAGCTTTGCTTATTTTTGCACATTCTCTCATTTCACAATCGTTCAGTGTGCGGCGCTAGGGTTGGGGGCGAGCTAAGGCGAGCTAAGCAGTGATGTAGATGTAGATGACATAAGTATGTAAAAATATTGTAAAATTTGTACTGGTGTACTAAAGAGTACCGGGTATAAAAGTAAAGAGCTTTGTTTTTCTGAAAAGCTGATTCATGCAGCTAAAAAGTGGACCCCAAAATGTTGTGTGTTTTAACCAAACTTATTTACTTACTACCATCATTTGTAAGATACTTACATAAGTTATAAACAACCAAAAAGCGCTACCTCAAAAACACATTTTTTTAAATCTTTTAATAAACGTCCTGCCATAGAAAAAAAAGTATCATCAAACCATTTCTAAGATCCAATTCTTTCAGGAAAAGTTAGTTTGGTTCGAAGCGGCAAAATCGTGTCGGTTAGTGTAATTTAATCAATGTTCACTCGATTTTTTAACAGGCTTAAATAGATTTTCACCAACGCAATCTATTGAAAGTAAAAACAAAGTCCTACGGGTTCCATGAAAACCAATGGGACTTTCCCCACATAACCATTTCTCGGTAGCGAATTCATTGAATATTTTACAGCCTGAGCTGCAAAAACTCAACTCGTTGATCATTAAATGCAACTAAGACTCACAAAAATGAGTCAAGCTGTAAAAACACACACACTTTTCTGAGTGCATGCGTATATAGTACGAGTATATTGGAAAATAAATATATCAAGTTGTACTTATGTACATACTTCGGCAAAGAAAGCCATTAATTTGTAATTAGTCTTTCAGCTGCGCTCCACTCCAGTCGAGCTCTGCCGCTGCTTGTCCGTGTGCTCGAGTCATTTTTATTTGTTTATTTATACTTTTTTTCATTATTATTTCTTATTCATCGGCAAGCTCGAGTGATTTCAGGTGTAACACAATAAGATTAAATATTAATAATATAATTTTTGTTATGATTTACTTTTGTTGTCAATTAGGTAAGAATACCTTAAGTTCATTCTGGGCCTCTGGCCAGCAGTAGTTTAAATTTGTTCGAGGTATATTGATATACATACATATCCACTGTTTTCTTTGTTATATGTATTTTGGACGTCCCGTTCCAAATCTCGAATATAACGAGATATTTTGGGGTCGGGACGGTGTCTATAAAGACACATGTGTTTTGTGGTTTTCCGGGACAATATGGGATATTATTAATTAATTAAATTGGTTAAGCCGTAGCTAAGATCACAATTTGTAGTAAAAGTAAGCGGTATTAGTTTTATCAGATGTTATTGGTTACTGCTTTTAAATTCAGCAATCAAAGTTTTTTATTTTAATTTTGTCTAGAAATCTGATGGTCTTTTCCAATTACTTGGCCACTGTACCAGGTCGCACGCGACTTCTTACTTTATTGTTGACAAATGTCTTTACTTAGTTTATTTGATCTTTTGTTAAATAAATACCAAACGAGGGGTGAGCGATTCTTCTGCATTTTTCGTCATGTTCTGAGATCGGGTTTCGGCCTCCCCTTTCGACTAAATTTCGATTGACTTTGACAAAAATGAAGTCAGCAAAAGCGAATCCAGAACGACCAGCCGAATCAATTTCTTTTGTGGCGTCAGGCAGTCATCATGAAAAGGGGAAGCAGCAGTAGTTGAGGAAAAGTCTGAAAGAGTTAACATACAGACATAAATACATACTTAGTTAAGTGTATGTGTAAGTTCGCTTGCTCACGTTGCCAACGACAGGCCGAATATGTGACACACAAAAAAGTTAAAATACTTATAATATTTTTTGTGTTTTGCTAAATAAACAAGTTTATTTTATCAAATATACTTACATACATACAACTAGATATAGCCGGTGATTCTTGGCTCGTTATTTATTCGCAGCTATTTTTATTGGCACATTTTTCACATTTATGCAAATCGAACCGAAAGAAGAGCAAGCTTGATACGCTGCGCAGTTACAGAACACCCGAGCTCAGCTCAAAGCTAAACGAAATCAGCAGATTATGTCACTTGCGCCCATACACATACTAGTAATTGTGTATCAGTATATATAGATTGCACAAGCCGTGTCTCAGAGCTTTCGATATCTGGGTGATGGCGATCAATGTCTTCATGGTCACGGCCACGATCGGCAAACGGCCAACTAAGCGAGCAATTTGCTTCCTCTCCCCCAATAAGAATCTATATAAAGAGTGAGTAATATGTATACAAATATGTATGTACCTACTACATGTATAGCTTGGGGACAGAAATTGAGAGGTAATGTCTCCACCTGACTTAGTCTTTAACCAGGTTCAATGTACCTTGGAAAATAGAAATAGAGAAATTTTCTCATTAGATTTTTGCTTTACCCCTCTTCTTATGTGCTGCCTCCACAAAGCCTGGTCTCAGAAGCCGCCTGGCCTGACCATGACCAAACTTGCTTTCCGTCCCAAAGCAGGTACGTAAGCCGACTTTGGATCTCAAGCAGGCCCCGCATGTTAGAAAGGCATTAGAGGTTGGTAAATAAAAGTGAAAGAACTTTGGCGTGGAGTATGTGATTAATGTAGTGACATCATAACAGCATATGTAGATAACAAAATAGTATAATTATTGGTTTAATTATAATTTATAATATTATGTTTCTCGGATATAATCAATTAATAAGTTATTTATTTTAAATCTCTGTTCATTCATTCAAGAAAATAAAAGATCAACAATTTTACCAATTTGTATTCAAAGCGATCAAAAAAAGAAACCAAGGTTTTATTTGCGTCTTAACCCAGTTGGGAAGGTGGTGAAATGCCAACCTTAAATTGTAAAATTCGGAGAGAATCAGATCATAACAAAAATAGAGCTAAAATAACTTTCCCATGGCCGGGTTCTTACTTTACATAATAATCCCTTACATAATATGCTTTCTACTGAACCTGGGATGGAATGCTTTCTTCTCCGCTGTGGCCTGGAGCTGGTTTCCAATCCGGTTTAGGCCAGCAGCTGCTTCTTCTTCTACTAGTCGTCTAACACAACTCTAACGACGACCAAGCATGAAGGAGAATAACGTTGGGTTGAAATTGGACAGCGTCGAGTGGATCTACATATCTGCATATTAATCAGAGACGATTGTATGCCTGAGAAGAATTTGCAAGAGTTCTTATAAAAAAGCGAGTTTTTGTTGCGCTCATTGGAAAAGTGAGATTCGCAAAGAACGGCGCACGCGTCGAGATGAGGAAGTAATTAAAACCCAAGAAGGAAGTGCTTACCACAGATGTCTGTGATTTGTATATACATTCATACATATGTATGCACTTCCAGTTTCTTTCTTATTATTTGTTTCTACTTTTGCACACACTAGAATAAACTTAGGCCTATCAGCTTATAAATTTGCATTCTTCGAATCAGAATCGAATCTGGACTGGCCCCTCCATCTATCCATACACATCTCTCCCACTTCGGTAGCCATGATATGCACAATGTCACGTAGATAACGATATATGTATATACCAATGTATTTAGATATGTATGTGCTTATAGAATGTACCTTACCTGAGCACAAAGGCTTCTTATCTGGCATTCCTGATTCTTTTGCAAATAAAATGTTCGGTAGTCCGCAGTCATCATCATGAGGTTTTCCTTTTCCGTTTATTTGTTATTCGATCAAATACGAGTATCTGCGCAGTTGTTTAGCTCTGGCAAATATTGGAATTGATCATCTATCTCTGGTTTGTTTCCTTTAAATTTAATTTGTAGTACATTAATCATTTTGAACAGGTAACCCCACCTCCGTAAGACTTAAATTGATTTCTAGTTCAATTATATTGCATTTACATCCGGTCGGCAAGAGACGAACAAAATAGTGTCAGCTTTGAGAAACATGGGTCTAATTTCAAAACCAATCCCCGATCTTTCATATTGAAACCTTTGATCTGAGGTTCGGTTGAGCAGTTATTGCTATTTGCCTTAATAGATAGGTAAACATCGTTCATTTTACTCATTTTTATTCAGAGAACTAGGTAGTTCTTTTAGTTCGTTTTTGTTTTGTCCTAATTCGTTCTAGTTGGTAATCGTTGTTTTTTTGATCGTTCTTTTTTGTTCGTTAATTTTTGTTCGTTCTTTGCCGTTCGTTCTTTTTTGTTCGTTATATTTTTTGTTCTTAGGTGAGTTTGAGATCTGATTGCCATTTTTAAGACCATGTGTACAATTTAATTTACAATTTAAGGGCTTTTTAACTTAGAGTATTCGTTTTTATTTATACTTGGTAATTCAATTCCATGAGGCATACCCAACAGTTTCAATTATATATTGCTAAAAGTGTTCGCCTTACTCATTATATATTTCTAAAATTTTTTAAATGCACTTGAATTCGTGTGATATCACAGCAGTGTGGAGGCAAAATTTTGAGGCTTTATAGTTTCTGAGAACTAGCGGACAAACACGACAGACATGCCTATATCGACTCGGCTTTTGATGCTGATCAAGAATATATGTATAACTTTATGGGGTAGGAAACGTTTCTTTCTGTGCGTTACATACATTCACTTTTGTAAATGCCCAAACACAATGTACCCTTTTTATACCCGGTACTCGAAGAGTAAATATTGTTTGAGCCATGTCTGTCTGTCCGTCTGTCCGTCCGTCCTTCTTGTTTGTCGGCTAGTTCTCAGAGACTATAAGAGCTAGAGCCACCAAATGTTGCATCCAGACTGCTATATGCTCACACTGAAACCAGTGAATTAAAAAATGAGTTACGCCCCCTTCCGCCCCGCAAAAGGGCGAAAACTCCCAAATCTACAATTTTGAAGATAAAAGAAAACTAAAAACGCCATTCTGTAGGGAGACCATATCTATCAGATCACCTGATTGGGATCCGGTTGGATCATTATTGTAGCCAGAATGAAGATATTAATTTGCAGTGGCTAAACTCACCCTGTCCCGCAGCTTTTGTTGTTCTTTCACATTCTCTCATTCACACTCTGCTTCTGCTTCACTCGGCCTCTGCCTCTGCCGACTTTTAACCCACCCCGTCTCGCAGCTTATATATGTTTTTTATTGTGTGCGGGCGCTGCCGCTGCCACGAGTCTGCAGTGTGTGGGTCTAGGGAAGGGCGGCGAGCTAAAGGAGAGTGTTGGTGTGAGAAGTGTTGTAGATGTATATGACAGATGAAAAAAATAATTAAAATTTGACAAAACACCGCTTAGGTGCAGATGTATGTAGTACTGAGTGCCGTATATAAAAGTTGTGACGCGTAAGAAGCGTCTCACACTTCCCTTCTCGTTACTCTTACCGTACCGGTAAAAAAATAAGGTAAAATATAAAAGGATATAATATTAATATAATATAATATTAACCCTTAACGGTTCATGCAAGGCATAATTTGATCTAAAAAGTGGAAGGAATAAAGTTTCTAGTTTGTCTAATGGGAATCGTAACATTTATGCTCAACCAGTCAGGCTACATACACACGTCCCCCATGATCAAGTTGTGCATACCAATTACACCAAGCCTTTATTTAAAACGTTAATACGAATGGCAGTTCAAAAATAATAGTTAACATATTAAAGTATGTGAAAAGTAGGGGGCCTAGATGACTACCCTGTGGCAATCCAGAAGTAACCATAAGGTAAAGAGAAGGAGTTTTTAAAGAGGACTCTTTGAGACCTAGAACAAAGGTAGCTTTAAACAAGGGTCCAGACAGAGACTCGGCACAGTACCTAAGTACACATCAAAGATCATGAAGCAGTGAGCTTTCATTTAACAAAGCTTTCTAGCTTAGCCGTATCATCGGAGAAGAGAATCCACCAGCCGGTCTAAAACCAAAACTTTTTCGTACATGTATTTTGAAAAGACTTTTGCACGCTTGCCATTTTGGCAACTCCATCATTACAAGTATTTTTGGGGAATTAACCTTGAACTTTATCACACCTGTTCGCTATCTTATCTGGGCAGGCCCATACAGCTTGTTTCTTTTGACATAAGTAAGTAATGCAAAATCCAACTGGCAGACAAAAGAACAGAGAACCAAGAACAGAGAGCAAACTGTTATCGCGGCTATCTTAGCTATTGGCAATTATAAGTAATGCAAAATCGATGATATGGGTTGGCCGAAAAATAGCTATATAAGGCCACGTACCCAGTGGAAGACCGTGGGCTTGGAATCGAATTGAGTCGAACCGTCAGGTTGCAATTAAAGGCCTAGAAACGCGACAAAATCGTTGGTGAAAATTTGCATAACTATTTGCTTGACAGTGTTTTGAAAAGTTAATCTCAATCTTGATTTTCCTGCTGTTCCAGCGCCTGATGTTAATGGCCGTGATACTGTTGCTGGCCCTGGCACTTGTACTAGGCTGCTATTGCGCAATCCACAAGCACAAGATCGGAGCGACCTATATTAAGCAGTTGCTGAAGAACACTCGGCTGGAGGACTGTTACCATGCCACGCCTCTCGTGAAGGAAGAGCACAAGCTTCGTCTTCGTCGTAGCATCTGGGATATACCCGGTCCCCAGCGCATACCCTTCCTCGGAACCAAGTGGATATTCTTTGTGTTCTTTCGACGATACAAGATGACTAAGCTGCACGAGGTCTACGCAGGTGAAAGCTCCTCAAACTACATTAGGTCATATGTTAATAAGACCCTCACCCGACCTCCTCTCTAGACCTCAATAGGAGGTACGGGGACATAGTACTGGAGGTGATGCCCTCCAATGTGCCTATCGTACATCTCTACAACCGCGATGACCTGGAAAAGGTGCTCAAGTACCCCAGCAAGTATCCTTTTCGGCCCCCCACGGAGATTATTGTTATGTACCGGCAGTCTCGTCCGGATCGATATGCCAGCGTGGGAATCGTCAACGAGCAGGGTGCCATGTGGCAGCTACTACGCACATCGCTCACATCCAGCATCACTTCACCCCGCGTACTGCAAAACTTTCTGCCTGCCCTAAATGCCGTCTGCGATGACTTCATCGACCTGCTGAGGGCCAGACGCGATCCCGAGACCCTCGTCGTACCAAACTTTGAGGAGCTGGCCAATCTAATGGGTCTGGAGGCAGTATGCACTCTGATGCTTGGCCGTCGCATGGGCTTCCTGGCCGCCAATGCCCAGCAGCCGCAAAAGATAAGTCAGCTAGCGGCGGCCGTCAAGCAACTGTTCATTTCACAGAGGGACTCCTACTACGGTCTCGGTCTGTGGAAGTACTTTCCGACGAAGACGTACCGGGACTTTGCTAGGGCCGAGGACTTGATCTATGAGTAGGTATACAACGGCCTAAAGATGCTTGCTATTTTCTATCTAAATGTGGGGAATTCCTCTACGCAGTGTCATCTCCGAGATCATCGACAATGAGCTGGAGGAGCACAAGAAGTCGGCTGCATGCGATGACGAAGGAGACGCTGGCCTGCGTAGTGTCTTTCTAAATATCCTGGACCTCAAGGATCTGGATATAAGGGACAAGAAGTCGGCTATTATTGACTTTATAGCTGCGGGAATTGAAACGGTCAGTGGTTGCTCATCGCAAGGCTCGCGGCGTCCTTAGACTAATCGGGGTTTTCTTGAAATATTTTCTTAGCTAGCTAACACTTTGTTGTTTGTCCTGAGCTCGGTGACCGAAGAACCTTCGGCCATGACCCGGATCCTGAGCGAGTTCTGTGAGTACCGGGATACAAATATTTTGCAGGATGCCCTCACAAACGCGACCTTTACGAAGGCCTGCATACAGGAGTCGTACAGACTAAGACCCACCGCCTTTTGTCTGGCCCGTATACTTGAGGAGGATATGGAGCTATCGGGTTACTCCCTTAATGCTGGGGTAAGTAGTGATATTACGGAGAAAAAAAAGTCTTCTTCCGTTCATGATGGTTCCTATCTTTTTGCACACACCCATAGACAGTAGTTCTCTGCCAAAACATGATAGCATGCCAAAAGGAAAGCAACTTTCAAGAGGCAAAAAAGTTCTCCCCCATGCGTTGGATTGATCCTGTAACGGAAAACTTCACCGTGAATGTGGACAGTGCCAGCATTGTGGTTCCTTTCGGGGTGGGTCGAAGAACCTGTCCGGGCAAACGCTTCGTGGAAATGGAGGTGGTGCTACTACTCGCAAAGGTAAGCGAGATGATCACTTCGGTTTCCCAAAGTTCAATAAGACCAGCTTTAAACTCTTGCAGCTGGTAGTGGCATTTGATGTGAGCTTTGTGAAGCCGCTGGAAACGGAGTTCGAGTTTCTTCTGGCCCCGAAAACGCCCCTAAGTCTGAAGCTCAGAGATCGTGTAATCTGATCGTGGATCAAATGCATGCAAATTAAATTAAGAACTGAACCATTAAGTAAAACTAATGAAAACTTTAATATAAATCAGCCAGAATCAGCAGCCTAGTCTTGTGAAGTAATTAAAGATACGAGTAGATAAGAGATTGATATGCATACATTTTGCTGACTTGAGGTGCTGATGCATTTGACCCTTTTCTGTACATATGTAGGTCGTGTTTGATTTGTTGTTGTAACTTAGTTATACTCGTGTGGTTATTGTTAGTTAGATAGCATGTAAGTAGCGGCAATTGTTTTTGTGCGTTCTGTAAGGAAAAGACTGTGTTGGAAGTTTTGTTTTGCCCGTCGTGTATATGTAGACGCATTTCCGAATCGTACTCCCAATTGTATTTATTCAAGTCTTCTAATGCCTTAGTTCGTACTTCATCTCTGTATCTGTGTATAATATGGTTCATCAATGAAACCACAAAACTAAAATTTAGCGAAATGAAATAAAACATGAAAACAAATCTGGTATTATTATTGTTGTTGCTAGTTGTTATACGATAACATGGAGCTACAACAGCGACAGGAAGCCATTTCTCACACAAATCGGTCCACAAATAGCGCAGAAGTAAGAATTAGTAGGCCCTTAATGAGCAGCATGAAAAGTTAGGTCCCTTTTTGAAGTACGCGCTCATTGTTAACGAATTTGTATTTTTAATATCTGCGAGCTTTTGTCAAGAAAAGAATATCAGTGTGACAGAAGCTGATGGATAGCAACGCCCTGTTAATGGCATGAACACTAGCTATACAGTATATAGATAAGTCATTCCATACAAGCAAAACGTCCCCTCTCCAGGGTGCATGTAGAGTACCCCGTGCCAACTACAAATTTCAGAGTGCGTGTAAGACTCATAAACAAATGCAGCCGTATGCCTTTTTAAGCGCTCAAACCAGGATTTTTTCTTGACTTCACACTGACTCCGCATGTATGTATGTGTTGGTGAATTGACTTGCTGAACTGCGATGGATCAAAAATTCTTTTTAATGTTTAAAATTTGTTTTCGCGGCTTAGCGTATGAACCTGACCTACCGCAACATGCGCAGAATAAGGGGTGGGGCTTGGTGGCCGGACCCTTGGGGGTTGGGGAAAATAAATATACAAAAAAATGCTGTTATTCGTGTATTATGGATTATTACTATTATTTTAATTGTTTTATATGCAGATTTTATGCTGCATTATTTTAAATTGCATGCATTTTATATAAACGGTGTCGCTTCTCGACTTCGTTTTCTGTCGTATTATCAACATTTTTTCCAAATTCAATTCAATACATTCAATATATTCATACATATGCCACGAAAAGGCAACAATTAACTTTCATTTTTTCTCGGTAGCGAGCTCGCCTGTGAGCGACCTGCGATACAAAAATGTACCATCACACAAGCTCGCATGCGAGCTCGCTTGTGAGCATTTTGCAAGTCTCTCGCAAAAGGCACGTTTGTGGTTTGCTGGGTACACTATGCGTGACGCTTTCGCTTCAAATTTACAGGGAGTGAAACACTCGGAATTAGTCCTTTTTGTTCTGCATAGGTAATAACGGTTCGTTTGGAAGGCTTGTAGAAGGGATGGTTGTTGTAATTTCAACTTCGTAGAACGCTCTGGTTTCCCTTCCAGTGTAGTTTCCGAAAGAAGCATTACTGAACACATCTTTGGCATGCATCTAGATGCGTTCCTTGGGAATGTATGGAACAGTATGTATGTCCTGCCCCAGGAACCTATTAAGAACC
Source organism: Drosophila guanche (assembly GCF_900245975.1). NCBI lineage: Eukaryota > Metazoa > Arthropoda > Insecta > Diptera > Drosophilidae > Drosophila > Drosophila guanche. The sequence goes on along the minus strand of NW_022995744.1, from coordinate 1,052,549 downwards.
GTTCCGGAACTGTTCAATGGATTCATTCCATAGCACATCCGTGGCATGCATAAAAGAGCATTTTGAAAGAACGCGAACAGAACATGTGTACACAATAATATTAATTTTCAAATTAATTGCGTTTATTTAATAAGATAAAACTAGAAGGGACGTGTGAGGCGCTTCTTACGCGTCACAACTTTTATACCTGGTACTCAGTACTACGTCTGTACCTTAGCGGTGTTTTGTCAAATTGTACATATTTTCTTCATCTGACATCTTAGAAAATACTAATCGAATAAAATGTTTTTGGAAGGTTAGAAATGTGTTATATTGGTTTTGTCGATTAGTTTTCAGCTTGCCGTCGTACATCTACTTTCGAGCACAAATAAGTACAATATAACTTTTTTACTCTTCGTATAAAAATGGTAGGAAGCGAGCAAAACAAGCGCAAGAGATCTAGAAAAGAGCATTGAATGAACAAATTTAAATCTAAAACTGATTTTATGGATGTTCAAATTTATCAACCTTATACTCATTTTATCAATTTATAAAGAGATAAAACACCTAATTATTATTATTCCTATAAAGATAAGTCATGAAAATGACTTCAAAGATTCCAATGACTCCAATCTTGTGGAGAATTGAATGATGATTCGAGTAAAATTATCGCTTTAAAGCTAAGAGTCTTAACTAGCTAGTTAAATTAATTAGAACATCAAAATATAGGAATATGATTTAAGATCTACGGTATATTTGGAAGTGTGAACATACATTTTTCGTTTGGTATATTTCTGGGATATTTCTGTGCTCAAATTTAAAACGCAACGTTTAGACACATCAGAAAATTTGAAATTTTTCATTTTAAAAGTGTCTTCAAATAATCCTTATTGTTCTCAAAACTAGTGACAGGTTTTACTGCTTAAATGCAATGGAAATTGACATCCTCTTAAGCAGTTGTCTTTTTCACTAATTTGAACAGTCCAAAAAACTCTTAACTTCCAAACCTTAGGATTCATCCTAAAAACTTGAACTGCAGAGAAAGGGCACAAAAGTTCCCATTGGTATGCAAACCATACACAAAAAATTGAACAATCCACGTTATGCATTCAGTCTTATGCTGCCAAGAGGAATCACTCTTTTACCTCTTTCGTCGAAGCCCAATTAATGCACCTGTTTATAAAAAATAGTGTACACATGATTTTTATACCTGGTACTCGAAGAGTAAATAGGGTATATTGTATTTGTGCGAATAGCGGTTGTATGTAACGCACAGAAGGAAGCGTTTCCGACCCCATAAAGTATATATTCTTGATCAGCATCAATAGCCGAGTCGATAGAGCCATATCTGTCTGTCCGTCTGTTCGTCTTGTTTGTCGGCTAGTTCTCAGAGACTATAAAAGCTAGAGCCACCAAATTTTGGCTCCGGACTGCTGTATGCTCACACTGAAACCAGCGTATCAAAAATGAGCCACGCCCCCTTCCGCCCCCGCAAAATGGCGAAAACCTCCCAAATCTACAATTTTGAAGATAAGAGAAAACTAAAAACGTTATTCCGTAGGGAATGACCATATCTATCAGATCACCAAATTGGGATCCGATCGGATCATTATTATAGCCACAATGGAGAAATTAATTTCCAGTGGCTAAACCCACCCTGTCCCGCAGCTTTTGTTGTTCTTTTTACATTCTTTCATGCACACTCTGCTTCTGCTTCACTCGGCCCCTGCCTCTGCCCCTCACTGACAGCTTATATTATTTTTTTTTTGTGTGAGGGCGCTGCCTCTGCCACTGCCGCAAGTCAGCAACATTTTGGTCTAGGGAAGGGTGGAGAGCGTGTTGGTGTGAGAAGCGTTTTAGATGTAGATGACTTTGTAGCATTAAGATACTGACAGAAGCTTGTTGCTATAGAACATACATGTGATATGTGAATACGATAGAGAAAGAGGAAGAACATGCAGTTAATAGGTGAATATCGAAATTGAAAAGAAGAAGAGATTAAATTGATTTGAATTCCGACTCGGTCGAACCAGCAGCACTTGGCTTTTATTTCGAGATTTTGATTTCGAACTGGTTGCGAGGAGTTGCGGAAACAGTGGCCGAAAGCTAATTTTTAAAAGTTAAACCAAGACTCGGTTTTTAACGCTCTGTATTAGAAAAAGAGTGACCATCAAAGTTGCGTACAAGAAATTTTCATAGATGGCGCCACTTTCGAAAAATCTGATGTGAAACCTAGCGGTCAATTTTGCACAGAATGTGCAGGGAAAAAGTACCAATTTTATTTCTGTTTTAAATATCTCATAAATTGGAAAATACGATTAACTGATCCAATTTTTTGTATGCATTTTATTTAGTAGGCTTTTTACTACGTGTTCTGTAATGTGAACGATATCTAGTGGTTGGCAATGTCTTCTACATCTAGATGTAGTCCTGAGTGCCGGGTATAAAAGTTGTGACGCGTAACAAGCGCCTCACACGTCCCTTCTGGTTTTTTTTCGACTTCTCACGAGTTTTTGAAATTAAAATTTTGTAAGAAGAACATCAACATTTTTGCATTTTAAAGCTTAATATTTTTCAAATGGTAAGCTGAAACCACAAAGTGCTTGTGTACACTTTATAGATGTTTTCATCAGCTTTATGAAATGGCTAAGTTCATTACAACCATATGTAAAATACTTAAGTTATGTGAAATAAGAAGCGCTCCCTCTTAAAACCGTTACAAAAAAATACCAGACTTTAAAAATTCGTTTAAAAAAAGTTCTGCCATAGAAAAAAAACCATTAATAAAAAAAAAGTATTTAAAAAAGTTTTAAGCCCTCAGTCTATCAGAAAAAGTCGGTTTGGTTCGAAGCGGAAAAAAAAAAGGTTGGAATTTGTCGAGTAGTGTTATCGTTTCAGATACTTATTTAACGACTTGAGACTACTCAAAAAATAATTTTATCCAAGTTAAAAACACATAATGAAAACCACTCTGATGAGGCTGCGTACTAAAAAAATTAAATTAAATTGTTTAAAATTAAATTTTATAATATTTCAAAGTGGCAAGAAGTAATTTTCGTACTAACAGAGCTTACATTTCGGTGGCTAGCAGCTCAGTTATATATTTGTAACTTCAATGTTATGTAGTTTAAAATTTAACAGAGCTTGCCACTGTTAAGTTAGTAGCTTCTTAACAGAGCTTGACTCTCGCTAGCTAACAACGCTTCAGTTACTTGACGTTGACGCAGGCGGTCGGTTCGAAAACTATTTCCGACTGAACCAGAAAATACATTAGGCGCGATTTGAAAATACTGTATTTTATCTGTGTGTTGTGTGTGTCTGTGTAATTAGAGTGAGAAATAACACAAAGCTAACCAGATTTCTGCACTTCTCGCAACCGCAACGATATTTTGAAAAATGTAATAACCAAATGCAGTAACGTAACCCACAAAACCACAAAAAAAAAACCAGTTATTCATTTGCCCAGCAATAACTAATATTCGAAGAGCTGAAAAAGCATAAAGCAGAAAAAAAGCAGCTAAACTTAAGTGTCTGCTTCTGTGTCAGTCCCTCCAAAGATTTCTGACAATCGCTGCTCCGAGTATGTGCTGCATGCTGGATCCCTGGGCCCCAAGCCCCTCCCAGAGCTAATTGTACAGTAAACAACTATGAGTACAGATCAGGAATACGATCTTCTCTGCTGTTATTGTTAGACATGCTAATTCAGCACAATATACATATGTACATATGAACAATTGTGACTCACAGTTTTCTCAGCCCCTCCCTTTGAATGAGATGTTTATTAGATTTAAGTGTTGACAAATAGTTGTGTCCAGTAAATACATTTAATTTATATTATGATTAATTGTTGGTCTCTTTGGAATTTTTCAAAAATGTTTGTATTCACATTTATTTGAACAGAAGAATTTGTGATTTAAAAATATTTTTTCCATTTATTCATGCCTCTTCTCTCGAAGACTCGAAGACTATTTCTTTTTATATTTACATTGTAACTAAGTCAGTATGTATATTTCAAATTCTTTGAGTGAAATAGATGGCTGTCTACACTCACACTCAATTATAACTACCCATCCACCGCTGGGTAGCCTATTGAACCCAAATCCTTTTTGATGATGTATCAATTGAGCCATTGGACGCTGACCTTCACGTGCAGACACGTCACAGACAAAGCCAATATAACCTGGAAGGCCCTACAAACCTTACCCAATAGCTTTGGCATTGAATTCGCCAACAACCACCGTTCGGGCTGCTAGGCAACCCCTAACAGTAACTACCCCAAAGCCAATCCCTCACGTTGCAAAGCTGAACCTAGAGTTTGAAACTATTCTGTATACTTTGGGTGCGGGTCTGAATGAGGTCAACAAAAAAACGAAATCATATGCAAAAAATGCAAAGAAAATCGCAGTTTCCTTCGCTAGGGGGAGTCGAGTCGTAGTCTCTTCTCCAGCGCTGGCAAGTACAGTAGGCGCCTACTCCATACAGACAAATATACATATGCATGTATGTACATACATGCATTTTAGGCTGTCTCTCTCTCTCTCTGTCCCGTAACCAGTTTGCCAGTTATGCATATCAAAGCTAGTGAGGGGGAGGCCACGCATGAGGAGAAGGCGGCTCTGAAAAACACGTTTCGTAGTGTCGCATTTTCCCATCGCTCAAGTTGGAGATGATGGTGTTCTCTTGGCCAGTCTCTACTGTGGGTAGGAACTGGAAATGGGTCTTAATTAAAACAAATTAAGTCTAAGTCTGTCAGCATTTATGGTCTCGTCGCTGCATGCATGAGTCCAAAGAATCGACAGAGCCAAAACAAAACGAAGAATGAAGAAGTCATTGACCCAAAGACAGACCAGTTATAGGGCTGCTTCGCTCAGGACAGAACGAATAACTTTGAGAAAGTCCCTGTAGAGCCCGAAAGCGAAACGAGGTAAGTTCACACGTCTGGCTGAAAAGTGGTTCTCTGTCAGAAGGCACGCAAACGCAACACAGGTGTGGCTATATCTCTTCATGACTCTACTGTCTCTTGGCCATATTCTCTCTTCGCACTTCTCTCTCAACCTATCTCTCTCTCGAAACCAGTTTAGCTTGCCTGTTTTGTTTACATTTTTTTCTCCGCTGCTTCGTGGCTTGTTGCGTGTTTTGTTTGGCTTCATCTTTTCGGGCTTTCTTCGTTACCAACGCGTAGCACGAAAAACCGTTAGCTGCAGGCATTTCACCGCTTGAGAGCCAGTCGAGGACCAATGTCTCGTTGGGGGCAACAATTCGAGTTGTTGGTTGGTTGGTGTAGATATCCCAATCATATCTACATAAGTGTTTCGTCATACTAAAGTTTAGAGCAGAAAAATTCACCTACTTACCAATAATCTTTTGTTGGCAATCCCTGCCATTAATTGCTGGCTAATTCGACACTTTTCGATTGAGTTATTGCCACCTTCTCTATAACTCTTTCGTGCTTTTGTTTCTAAAGCCTACAGACTAAAATATGTATGTATTATGTATCTCAAAAGCCTCCCTATCCGCAGATATCCCTTTTTAAGATTGAGTTTCTGGGGTTAGTTTAAGCTTGCGTTAATTTGTCTGCTCTTGACTTTAATTGTTGTTTATTGGGTTACAGAGTGCGGGGTTAACTGGCACAACATATCCCGGCCCCCCGACAAACCTATTCCCCTGCGTGTATGTGGCTTTAGCTCTTTTTGGACTTTTGTGTTTTGCTCTTTGTGTGGTGCAATTAGCTTCAATCAATGGGGGTACGTACTGTCGGCTGAACCATGGAGAGAGCCCATAGTTGTGCGGAGTTGTGCATTTGTGTGTGCATACACATATACATATATCAAATCTTTTGAATGGGAAAGGGGCTCAATGTAGGTAACAATCGAGTGCATTGTTGTGGATCCATTGCTATTCATTTATTAATTAGGTATGAAATGGAATAATAAATTGAGTGTGACAAGAGAACGACATAGTAGTTAGTTATCTTTAATTATTTATGTATAAGCTTTTGACGGGAAGCTCACGTAGGTTGCTTGCGTATTTGGTATGCATCTGAGCACCCCAGAGGCGATCAAAATCCACCCAACCAAATACCACACACACCCAAACATATGACATCATTGAGGATTGGAATCCGTCATTATATATAACTGACTGTCTATATCTACCCTTAACTATTGTGGGTTCCGATGTGTTTGAGTTTCATGTGGGAGACCTTCGACCATCAATTGACACAAATTCACCATCGACACTATATTCCGTTTATCGTATTGCACGCTCCACCGACCATCACTCAGAATCCAATAACAAGTAACCCAGACACGGGCCCCAAATATGGCCATAAATCCCCGACAACAAAACGTTCAAATATAAACGAACTGATGAAATCGTTTCCACCATAGGTCGCCTACGTTTAAGACGCACACAGAAAAATGAGTTACTTACGATCGATAGGTATATACAAAAAAACGTATACATATGTAAACACATATGTATAACCGCCCTTCGAACACTGTCTCCAAATTTTCCTCTGTACTGAGCAAATGTTAAATGTTCAATTCTTTTATATGTGTACTTATATAATTGACTTGCTTAATTAATTAATTGATTTATTTTCTGAAGAAATATCACGCTTGGAAATGTCGCCAGCAGATGACAACTCCTTTGCCACCACGAGTGGCAACAAAAAGGCCACATACACTCTTATATGCATCAAAGTTGTAGAGTTGGTAAGTGAAACATACCAAAGTCTATAGTTTGTCACAAATTTGCTATTAATATTATATAAGCTAGACAATCTGTATTAAAATTAGTATTAATTTTTTGTATGGCAGTCAAGAAATATGTCGGCACATTTTCAATACAGTTCATTCTAGAAGGCGGCAGGTCTCAATAAACTCAAGCATACAACGTGTGGTTAATTAAATAATTGTTACCCTTTATAAAAATTATAAATTACTTGTTTCTGAATACTAACTGCGTCCCAAATATTCCCACAGTGCCTGTTAATATGCTGCCTTGGTCTGATCGACGAACCGGCCACCAACTCCCACTTGCGAGTCTTCATCACACCCCGTGTAATGGCCCTCTGTTATGTGACCTTTGGAGCTCTGACCATCTATACGGCGATCTACCTGATAATGGCTCTGGTCGGTGATCTGTGAGTGTATAAGGAGGACTACGTCAAGCACACAGGTACTAAAAGTGTCTACATTCCTAGGACACCCTGGCGCACTGCAACGTTGTGGTCCCTGGTGGCATTCTGTTTGTTTGTGGCCGTTACGGCTCTACTCTTCCGGGACTGGTCGACCACCAAGGATCGAAACTATTGGCACCCGAACATGCACCGCCTGGACCTGGTTATGGCATCAGCCTCTATTGCTCTGGTCACTTCCCTCGTGTATCTACTGGACATACTGCTGACCATTCGCTTCGGTGTCCATGGCGATTTGGAATGACAGGGCGCCTTGCGTCGCCTGTTATATTTATAGCGCTATCTTAGTCTTAAGCCCCATCAAATTGTAGCCCCACGAAATCTGTAAAAAGAAAAGAAACATCAGATTTGCCATTATCGAAAGACAAATGTACAAAAAGAAGTCAAAGGAACTTGAAAGATTGTTTAAGCATCACCTGCAGCCCGTTTTGTTTTGTTTTTTTTTATCCATCGCGAATGTGAACGCGAAATTATTTCTCTAATCCAGTTAGCATTTAAGAAACAACACAAATACATTTTTTATGAGAGATTATTCGTTCCAAGAAACTAGTTAAATTTTTTGCAATTATGTATATACAGATATTGCAGGCAGGATAATACAGATCTGCGCATGGCTTTCTTGAATCGGAAATTACAAAAAACTCGTCCAAACCAATTATGATATACAAATATTAATTATCAAACAAATTAACGACAAAAAAACGAGTTTTGAACTATGATTCTTAACAAGATTGAATCGCGGCAATGTTTCCGATGCGAACCCTTAATTTGGTTCCCAAAATAGGAAATTATTTTGACTGGTTGAAAAATTGCTCAATGTCCTGATCGTTTTTAATCATCTGCAGGCCATGAAAGGTCTCCTTGATGTAGCATTTGCCAGCATCTCCATCGCCTGGGGAAGCACAAGTAAATGCCAAACTTGAGTGTACTTTAATAAATGTGAATAAAGAGTAAGGTCTCACCTAGACTACCGTCGCAGATGCGGCTAGTGATTAGTTTGGCCAGGGCCTTGAAGAGCTCCTTGTTGGCTATTTTTCGCTTGTAGTAGGGATTTAGCCAGTGTACCACATTCTTGCTTACATCGTTCTTTTGCTGCATAACTGGCGTTTTCTGGTCTTTTCTATTTGGGTGTCTCGGCTCCTCTTGGTCTCTTTTCTCGGAGATTATCTCCTTTGGCCCTCCTCCTTGAAATGTAGCTTCTTTTGACTTTTTTTCCACAACCGTTGGATCTTTATTAATTTCTCTGCTTTCTCTTGTGCAATTATTTTCCAATTTTATTTCTGTTTGAGATGCAATCTTGTCTTTTCGCCTTTGCTTCTCCATCACTGGTCTCAGTAGCTCAGAAGTGGCTTCTTTTAGATGGGCGCTGTCCACCGTTTGTTTGGCTTCAATAAATCCAAGGATATCTGTTTTTCTTTCCAATTTTTCCAGCTTGTCTTCGAGAGCTTGGCGAGCTGTCTTGAAGGCGGTCAGAGCTTGTTCCCTTTCCTCCTTCGAAGCAAACAGTGGCAGAGAGGGGGGAGCGGGTTTGGGAGGCTTTTTCTCTTTGGTCAGCTCATGGGAGACTCGTTTTCTGCGATGGGTAGCGAAGGTGCCATCGCCATTGGCATCGCCAACGATGCTTTTTACTTCGGCCCTATACTTGGGGCTCTCTTGAGCTATTGTTTCCTCTGAACTTTTGTCACAACTCTTCTCCGTTTCTTCCTCCGTTCCTGGTTCATGTTTCACAGCCAAAGGCTCCTGCGGTGTATCCTCTGCACCTTCCATCAGTGTTTCTTCTTTTACCTCTTCTTTCACCTTCTTGAAGTAGCTGGCAATGGAGGTCTGCGTACTGTTCTCCTGTTTGAAGCCTTTCCTCTCCTTCAGAGCTTTGGGTGTTTCCTGGAGGCTCAGCGGCTTTTGCTCCTCCAATTCTTTCAGTTTTCGTTCGAAGTAGGCCACACTGCCGCCCGTCCAGGCACCTTTCGCGGTAGTCTGAGGCTTGGGCACGTAGTCAGCCAGCAGGGGCATCAGTTTGGTCTTCCCAGTCAGCTGCTTAATGACGGAAATCTGTGGGTTATAACATTAGGTTTTAATGATTTCGAGGGGCATTTCATGTTAGGACCTGCTTAACCAAGGCATGACGATACATGTTCGCCACTTTCTGCTGCCGGAACACCTCATACTCCATCTCGACAGCTAAGGCCTCATAGTCGTTGTACCGGAGGGCGCTCCGGGGCTGCTGTTCCTCGTCCTCCTGGCACTTCTCCACATTCGCCTTGAGGGCATCGATGATGGCCGTGAGATACTTTTCTCTTTGGGTGTGCTGGAGGCCAGAGATCTTCTTCTCCGTGGCCTCGGCGTGATGCACCCGAGCAATTTGTGCACACTTTTCCTGTTCCAGCTGGCGGGCAGCGCTGATTTGTTTTCGCAGCTTAAACTGCTGCTGTATGAAGTCCGCTGCTTCCTTCTTGGCCCGCTTGGCCATCGACGAGTGGCTCTGGCCGGAATCGTCATCGGAGCCAGACTCACCGGCGGCATAGTCCTTGGCTGCACGCTTAACACCCGCTCGACCCCCTGGACAATCACGGAAGATGGAGAGAGATTCGAATAAATGGTGCTTAGGCTATTAAATGGCTGGCTCACCTTCATATAGATCTGCACAGTCCTGCAGAGAAATGTGCGACTTGAAGGCGTCATCCATGCACAGGCGGTGGAACATCTCCAGGGCCTTCTCCGCGTTCTTGGGCCGCTTGCAGACATCGCACTGTCCGTTGCATTGCGGCGCAGGATCCCCAAAGAAATCCGCAAACAGTTTGTGCCTGCAGCCAGTATTCTCGCAAAAATCCGAGATCTTCTCGAACTGTTTCAGCGCCCTTTCCGTGAGCAGTTCCTTGTCGCCTCGACCACGCGCTCGATGCACATCGTTCTGGAGAAGAAATCGAATGCTGCGCACATCCTCCCGGCCGTAGTAGAGCCGGCAGTAGGACTGCATGCCATCGCGTCCAGCTCGGCCCGACTCCTGGTAGTAGGCGGCCACATTCTGCGGTACATCCCAGTGGATAACGAAACGAACACTGGCCTTGTCCACGCCCATGCCAAAACTGTTGGTGGCGCAGATGATGGGCTGGTCGCCCCGCATCCAAGCCTCCTGCACGGACGTACGCTCTGCGGTCTTCAGGCCTGCGTGATAAGCCACGGCGCCGATGCCTTGCTTGGATACACCCACAGCCACACGCTCTACCTGATCTCGGGTGCGACAGTAGATGATGCCGCACCCACGCTGTGGCTTGGCCATAGCTTTAAACTCCTTGACGTCGCCCAGACAGTGCTGGGCAAAGTCGGCAAGGTGCTGGAAGTCGTCCTCGATGGAGTTTTTATAGACAATGTCATAGAAGAGATTCTTCCGGAAGCTGGGAGTGCTGAATTGGGCCACGGGCTGGTGAAGTCGCAGCTGCTTATAGATGTCGTCGCGTACCTCCCTGGAGGCGGTGGCCGTGAGGGCCAGCCAGACGATGTCCGGGTACTTGGACCGCAGCTCCCCCAGCTTGAGGTAGTCGGGTCGGAAGTCGTGGCCCCACTGGCTAACACAGTGTGCCTCGTCCACGGCAAAGTAACCCAGCTTATTGTGCTTGTGGAGAGTTTGCAGCAGCTCCTGAAAAAACTTTGTAGCCGCCTGTTCGGGTGTGATATAGAGGAACTTGAGGTTGGTCTTGACTGCACGAAGATCCATGATAACTCTGTCCCTCTCCTTGAGTGTCATCTTGGAGTTGAGCGAATCGGCGGGCACTTTCAGCTTTGTCAGGTGATCGATCTGATCCTTAATTAGGGCCAATAAGGGCGAAAAAACAATCGTTAGCTGGCTCTCGCACATGAGTCCGGGCAGCTGGAAGCACAGTGACTTGCCCGAACCCGTGGGCATCGATACATACACATCCTGCTTTTCTATTTAGAAAATTTGAGCGGATTAATGATGCATTCCTCGTACATATGAATTCTCTGCTACTCACTTTTCACGGCACATCTTATGGCTTTCTCCTGGAGCTCCGACTTGAACTTGGTGTGCCCAAAGTGCTTCTTAAGTTCCTCGAACACGGTGCTCTCTTGCGTCATTGCCAATTTGGGTATTCCAGCGCTTTTATTCAAACATGCTTTTTTTTGCACAAAACAAAGTCGTCGCCAGCGTGACCGCGAAATTATCGATAGAATATTCCGTCAGGGGCTAGAAAATATACCGAAATATACCCTTGCATTTTCAAAATATTCTGTAAATATACCGTGAATCTTAAATTATTTTCCTGGATTTTTATGTTCTATTCGATATTACTAGCTAGTTAAGACTTTAAGCTTTAAAACTGTAATTTTACTCGAACTATCATTCAATTCCCAGCAGGATTGGGTGATTTTTTGATGTATCTTTCCTGGATAGATTGCATAATAAGGTTAAAACAGAAAAGGTCAACCAAAAATAAATATATTTGCCATTCTTAATATTATAAATCCATTTTATCAGCTGCAGTTAATAATTAATAGTGACTTTGTCTTAGACTTTAATCTGCAAATTTTAAAATTAATTCATTGAAAGACTGTTTCGAAGCAACCACTCCTCCATCATCAGCGATCTTGGTGAATCGGACAGTCTACATTTGATAATTTTTAATAAGGGTATGGTATGTTAGCATTTTGTGAATATTATCTAATCACAAAAGACATTCTTTATTATGCGTTTTATTTTCTGGGCATATTTGCAATTCCTCTGGGAATGTAATTGTCCTTCCTTTATTTATTGAATTTTATATATATTTTTTAATTCTCGCAGATTTATGCCCAATTTTAATGATTTTATGGTATCCAATTTGTCATTGCCCCATTTAAAGTTTGTTGTCGCAAACACTTTTACCAAATATGCTAGGATTTCATGTCTATGAGAAGAGCATGGATATGCAGCGTTGAACCAATTATGCATCGTTAATGCATTGCTCAACAATATTTTTGGCAAAATTCTACGCGCGTGGAGTTTGCTTAAAGAAATCGGAAAAAATATGTACATATGTGCAGATTCGCTGGAAGAATTGTGATTTGATTGATTGTTTTGCAAGTTTCAATCAACCGTGTCAGGCATGTCGCTTATTTATTTAGCCGGCCTTCAAATGTTTTGTCAGCTCGGAAATAGGTGTGGTGCAGAGGGTCAAAAGAATCGATCATTCTTTTTAAAAACATTGATGCAGCTTTTTCTGTATCTTTGTCTCCAAATGCATTACGATCAGCAAACATTTGAATGCCTGTACTGACCGCCTTGGAAAATATATGAACGGCCAGTGAAGTATTCATTCTGTCAAATCCTTACGGATTAATGTGTTTGTCCGTTAATTTAGGTGCCAAAGGAAAGAAGTTTGATGAATCAACATCATGAAACTTTTCAATTATTTTCTGTTAAGAAGTTATTTCTAACACTGTTGAACAAATGAATGTAATCTCAAATGAATGGAGGCGCAATTCAGAAAGCTTCAGAGCTAATCTGCATTCAAGCCATCTGTTTTGCGACAGAGAATTTCCTTCTGAATTTTTCTAGCTAATGGTGTGTAAATTTGCCATTAACAAATATAGAGATCTATACTGTAGATCTACACTGACAATTAAAACTGTAACACTAGTTCAAGATTCTCATTTCAACGGTCCCTCAATATTCCAAATCGCATTGGGAACTAAGAAAAAACGAGAAGGGACGTGTGAGACGCTTGTTACGCGTCACAACTTTTATACCCGGCACTCAGGACTACATCTAGATGTAGAAGACATCGCCAACCACTAGATATCGTTCACATTACAGAACACGTAGTAAAAGCCTACTAAATAAAATGCATCAAAAAATTGGATCAGTTAATCGTATTTTCCAATTTATGAGATATTTAAAACAGAAATAAAATTGGTACTTTTTCCCTGCACATTCTGTGCAATAATGACTGCTAGGTTTCACATCAGATTTTTCGAAAGTGGCGCCATCTATGAAATTTTCTTGTACGTAACTTTGATTGTCACTCTTTTTCTAATACAGAGCGTTAAAAACCGAGTCTTGGTTTTAACTTTTAAAAATTAGCGTTTGGCCACTGTTTCCGCAACTCCTCGCAACCAGTTCGAAATCAAAATCTCGAAATAAAAAGCCAAGTGCTGCTGGTTCGACCGAGTCGGAATTCAAATCAGTTTAATCTCTTCTTCTTTTCAATTTCGATATTCACCTAATAAATGCATGTTCTTCCTCTTTCCCTATCGTATTCACATATCACATGTATGTTCTATAGCAACAAACTTCTGTGAGTATGTCGTAAATGCAGCAATTCAATATCTTAATGCTACAAATTCATTTTACTTATACAAAATACTAATTTGGCGTAAACAGCCACCAAAACTGGTCATTGGGACAATAGTGCATCTGCACCTCAGCGGTGTTTTGTCAAATTTTAAATTTTTTCTTCATCTGTCATCTACATCTACAACACTTCTCACACCAACACGCTCCGTTAGCTCGCAGCCCCTTCCCTAGACCGACATACTGCAGTCTCGCTGAGAGTGAATGAGAGAATGTAAAAAGAACAACAAAAGCTGCGGGACAGGGTGGGTTTACTGCAAATTAATTTCTTTATTCTGGCTATAATAATGATCCAATCGGATCCCAATTTGATGATCTGATAGATATGGTCATTCCCTACGGAATTTTTAGTTTTCTTTTATCTTCAAAATTGTAGATTTGGGAGGTTTTCGCCCTTTTGCGGGGGCGGAAGGGGGCGTGGCTCATTTTTGAAATACGCTGGTTTCAGTGTGAGCATACAGCAGTCCAGAGCCAAAATTTGGTGGCTCTAGCTTTTATAGTCTCTGAGAACAAGCCGACAAACAAGACGAACAGACGGACAGACATACATGGCTCAATCGACTCGGCTATTGATTCTGATCAAGAATATATACTTTATGGGGTCGGAAACGGTACAGACGTAGTACTGAGTGCCGGGTATAAAAGTTGTGACGCGTAAGATGCGTCTCACACGTCCCTTCTCGTCTTTTTTTGCTCTCTTTTTATTTACAATCTGTCTGTTTAAACAATAAGTGAATTGCATAATTAAAATTTAATTGACAGAAATATCAGTTTTCCAATGAGCCCTGCTATTATTTTCAGTTTGTTGGATTTATCTATAGGGGAGATCGAGAATGTGGCATCTTTTCAGTCTTCTTACTGTTAAGATATTGTCTAATAGACTTAAGGCTAAATTATTTTCGTGGTTGTGGAGTGTGTCGATGTATTTCTTACTAGTTTTCTTTATTTCTTCTTTAATGGTTGGAATATTAAGATCTTTGACAGCATTGGAGCATTGACAATGTGTCGCAAAGTTTTTGATTGGTAACGCTGAAGTATCTCAATATTTGAGTTGCTAGCAGTCCCCCAAAGCTGTATAGCGTAGGTTCAAACAGGCTTCATTATGGATTTGTAGAGGCGAATTTAGTTTTCCAAAGTGGAATCTGATTTTCGACTTAGCAACCAGGACAATTTTAGTGTTTTAAGTCGTAAGTCGAAAGTCGTGAGCCGTTAAGCGCATCTTTTAGCCAGATATGATTTGATTAATAAATAGTACGGAGCAGGTAGCCATTTCTTTATCTTGTACAACAAACCTTTGTGCCAGACTCGATCGAACGCTTGTTGAACATTATAAATGCAGCAGTACAGTATTTTTTGTTGTCAAATGCCGAGACTATATCATTAATAACCCTGTGACATTGCTCAGGGGTCCCGTGACCTCTCCTGAATCCGAATTGGTTTTCANTATTAAGATCTTTGACAGCATTGGAGCATTGACAATGTGTCGCAAAGTTTTTGATTGGTAACGCTGAAGTATCTCAATATTTGAGTTGCTAGCAGTCCCCCAAAGCTGTATAGCGTAGGTTCAAACAGGCTTCATTATGGATTTGTAGAGGCGAATTTAGTTTTCCAAAGTGGAATCTGATTTTCGACTTAGCAACCAGGACAATTTTAGTGTTTTAAGTCGTAAGTCGAAAGTCGTGAGCCGTTAAGCGCATCTTTTAGCCAGATATGATTTGATTAATAAATAGTACGGAGCAGGTAGCCATTTCTTTATCTTGTACAACAAACCTTTGTGCCAGACTCGATCGAACGCTTGTTGAACATTATAAATGCAGCAGTACAGTATTTTTTGTTGTCAAATGCCGAGACTATATCATTAATAACCCTGTGACATTGCTCAGGGGTCCCGTGACCTCTCCTGAATCCGAATTGGTTTTCAGTAATGATGGAAAGTTCGTCCAAAATTGGCATCATTCGCTTCAATAGTATTTTTTCAAACACTTTCGAGAATATTGTCAACAGACTAATGGGACGGTATGATGTCAATTCCGTTTAGGAAGGAATTGGATCATAACGATCTCTGCACATTTCCATTGACTTGGATAATGCCGTCTATTTTATCAGGGCCTGGTGCTTTTTTATTGTTCAAGCATCTGATTTCTGTCACAAGTTCTTCATATCTAATGCTTTAAATAGGCAATCTCATTTGGCACTCCTTGAGTCACCAAGGAATTTTTCTACTTCAGTCTCTGTTATATAATAGTGCAGATGTTGTGCAAATGCTATTTAGTCGCCCTCCATAGGTTGTACTCATTGTTGCTTGAATTAGGGTCTAAGTTTCTCAGATACGCAGCTAGAGATTCATTGCGTAAGTTCGACAGCAGTTATCTAAACTCAGATGCAGCCTTGTTGTATAATCTTTTGTCAGCAGGATAGTGAGTTTCTTGCCAGCGTATTTTTGTCGAAGTTGAAAGGTACAATTGGTTTGGTTGTTGATGATTAAGAGCATGATTCGTGTTTCTGTAGCTCGCATTATGAATTGTATTTGTGAACATCTCCACAGCA
Source organism: Drosophila guanche (assembly GCF_900245975.1). Classification (NCBI taxonomy): domain Eukaryota; kingdom Metazoa; phylum Arthropoda; class Insecta; order Diptera; family Drosophilidae; genus Drosophila; species Drosophila guanche. Next base: position 1,036,476 of record NW_022995744.1, on the reverse strand, counting down.
TAGTCTATCTCCTCTCCTGTTTTTAACGAAATGTCCAGGCTTAGAGCTGAGTCTATATAGATTTTAAATGCGTTAATGTGTGTAGAGGCTGTTATGACTTTATATGGCTTTACCAACATATGGGCTATTGTGCTGTAAATTGCTATTATTGGAGAATGATCTGAGTTAAGGTCAAATCTCTCCATTACTCGCATGTGTGATTGTGGGATTCCAGAGAATACTACGAAATCAATCAAAAGTATGTGGGCACAGTTGTTGACAAAGTCGTTATGGTATTGTTTCGTATGCATTTGTATAACTCCGATCCCTTCGGGTTAGTTAATCTGAATCCCCAATATGGATGTTTGGCATTGAAGTCGTCTACACGATAAACTTTGTTCCCAGTCCTTGGAGAAAGTTTTTAAAATCGAGTTCTTTTATTGTGAATCTTGGTAGGAGATAAATCGCTGTTATTGATACATCTGCGTGCATACATTTTATCTGAATTGTGGTAGCCTGCATAGCGTTTTCACTGGTACTGTCCATGATTTGAAATTTAAGTCCCTGCTTGACAATAATTGCAGCATCTCCATGAGCTATTTGATGGATGGTCAGCTCTTACTGTGTCGTATCCACAGTTAGTGGAGTGTGTGAAGTGAAGTGTGTTTCTGAAATAAGCATGACGTCAATGGCATTCGTTTTTAAAAATAAGGCTATTTCATTTACATGGTTGGAAAGTCCATTGGCATTCCATATTCCTAAGTTTAGATTTATTTGCATAGCTTATTTACAAGTAACATTATCATGTTAAGTAAATTATTGGTAAATTGAGATTGTTTTTCAAGAAGCTGTTCTATTCTTTATAGAGACTTGTTCAAGGTACTATTTCCTGCAGCAACTTGAGCGTATGATTGGTAATCTTTGGGTTGTTGGGTCGAATTATTAAACGGAGCAAATGATTGAGATGTACCATGGTCATTTTTATTATTGCCATCTTTGGTTTTTCTGCTGGTTGCTCTTTATCTTTTGGGCAAATGTTGCTGGGATGGTTAAGAGAGCATATTTTGAGGGTGAGTTTTGGCACAATATGACTTTGTGTGTCCAAATTCCTGGCAACGATAACACTGAACGATTTTTTTGTTTTTACGGGGTGGTTCTATATTAACAACTGCGTTACCAATGAGTTTAACTTTGTAAATATCTAAGTTCTTATTGTTGGGCTCAATGTCTTAGTAGAACAAATTCACTAGCTCTTTGGTAACACGACTTTTAATATTACTAATGTTTCTAACAGAGTGGCCTTTGCACTCCACATCTTGTTTGATTAGGTCGATATCCGTTGAGAAGTGCAAATTCTTAATAACAATTCTCATGTTTAAGTTGGTATGTGTGAAATTTGACAAAATCTTTTTTCGTGTTCGTCTTCATTTCCTTTATTTGGCGTGCTGTCGCTTAGGAGGACATATTGATTGGAGCTGGTGCTGGGTGCTAAGTCCAGAGCGATTTTTACTTTAGTAGAATCGGAGAAGCCTTTGGCTTCGGTTTTACTCTCTGCCAGTTCTAAACCGTTGTGTCGTCTTCGTCGTCGTTCATGATAACAACACGTTGTTATTGCTTATCACTAACCACTGTTTTGTTTGTTTTTGTTTTGTGAATGGATTAACTGTTAATAGGACTTTTGCTTTATATTTCTTTACGAATTGAAAGTTTTTGCTAAGGCAACTTCGGCTCAAAAATTTGCTTTTATTTCCGAAATTGTATTTTCACTTTCTCTCCTAGATGTTGCTTCTAAGAGCAGTTCCGAAGTATAATTGACAATCATAACACTTACGGTTGTTTATAGTTCGCGCTGCTGTCTGTCTTCTATGATTGACTTTAGCTTGAATAAGAAACGTGCCCAATCCAAAACACTCATACACTTTGGAAGCAACGGTATTCTCTGGAAACTCTTAATCACTTTCATTTTCAAGGTGCCCACTAGCTGCTCCTGTCAGGTGTATGGATATCGGTGGTAGCCACCATTAATAGCCGCAGCAGGAATTTCCTATAAGGAGATCAGGACGTTTATGGGGCACCATCGAAGCGTAGTCATTAACTTACTTGTGATGCAGCTTGTGCCTGTAGCAATGGCTTGGTCCTGCATTGTGGACGTGAATTGACAATTTCATCTTTCCCGCGTCCAGATAATCGGTCACTAATCAATGTCAACTGGTTTCACCATGATTACAGTCTCTATTCGATGCCAATCTGCAAGAGGAACGAGAAGGGACGTGTGAGACGCTTCTTACGCGTCACAACTGTTATACCCGGTACTCAGTACTACATCTATACCTTAGCGGTTTTTTCTCAAATTTTACATTTTTCTTCATCTGTCATCTATGTAAATCTACAACACTTCTCACGCCAACACGCTCATTTACCTCGGCCCCCCTTTCCTGAAGCCGCTCACGGCAGAGTCACGGCAGAGGCAGAGGAGCGGCAGAGGCAGAGGCCGCACACCGCAGAAGGAGAGTGTGAATGAGAGAATGTGCAAAAAACAAACAAAAAACTGCTGGACAGGGTGGGTTTAGCCACTGCAAATGAATTTATTAATTCTGGCTAAAATAATTATCCAATCTGATCCCAATTCGGTGATCTGACACTTCGATTTGGTCATTCCCTATGGAATGGTTTTCACGTTTTCTCGTATATTCAAAATTGTGATTACCGCATATTTTTCGTGATTTGCGGGGGCGGAAGCGGCGGGGCTCATTTTTTAAATACACTTGTAACAGTGTGAGCATACAGAAGTCTGGGTGCAACCTTGGGTTGCTTTTATAGTTTCTGAGATCCAGGCGCTCAACAAGACGCACGGACAGAGGGACGGACAGACAGACATGGCTATATCGACTCGGCTATTGATGCTGATCAATAATATATATACTTTGTGGGGTCGGAAAAATTTCCTTCTCTGCGTTACATACATCCACTTTGTGCAAAAAAATACTCTTCGAGTACCGGGTATAAAAATTGTTTACTTAAAAAAGGCGAAGAAATCAGCTACCAGCTGTCGCGGTCGAACCTTCAGTCTCAGGGTCTCCTTTATGGTCTTCTCCACACCGATTTCTTTAAAGATTTAATTTTTATTTCTATATTGGAGCAGGGGGCAGCAGCTATCCGAAAATCCATTGAATCGCGGGCATGCCTCAAACGCTTCCGTGTGACTGTTCAAACTTAACACACTGAACTTTTAAATATGTAAACACTTTGTCCAAATTGGGGAAATAAAACTTCTTGTAAATGTTTATTGTATCCAGCCATCCCCCCTTTATACGAATAAATTCGAATGCTCACCGTTTCATTCAGCCAAACTGCGCTAATAATCTTAGTTAATAAAAAACTTAGACTCTCAGCCGTGGAAATACAAATTTCTACGATTGTACAATACATTCGCCACAAGATTGGCCTACTCTTTATAACTTCTTTAATTGGATTGCTTACAAAAATAACGATTTAGCTGAAAAGGTTAGAAAACAAAAAGAATTAAATAAACGGTACGTTTTTAGAACGTTATTTGACAATTTGTTGCTGTTACCCTGTTTCCAATATTTAATAAAAACATTTCTTTTTCAAAGCTGCTCTTAAACATAATATGGCCTCATTTTTAAGATATCTCTCCAACGCAGATTTACTTGTTTTTTTCATTGATTAGAGCCAAAGATTTCCAGCATTTTCTAAATTCGAGGGCATCCTTCCCTCCAAGCGTACTAAATGTTGCTTATTCCATGAAAAATGTTCGGGAACAATGCTGCTTAGTATTCGCAGCATGCATGCCATGTCACTTATAATGCACACATGCCACTTATAATTCTATGTTTATTCACACAGTGTACGCTGAATACTTTAATGGAAAATATTTGCAACGCCGAGTCAATTGCAGTTATTCATTATTTGTATGCATATTTAGATGTAAATAACCGTTTATCCCCTTCGTCCTAACTGTATTTAAAAAATATATGAGCATAGAGAGGATACACAAAATCAATTTACTTTTCTTTTGGGCCAAGCTGCTTTATAAAGTCTCAAGTTTGAAGGAAGTTTATGTGAGCTCAGAAGCAACACAAAAATGTCAAACGTCTCAAGCGCTAAAAATTAAAACGCATATGAAGTCGAGAATGTATGATGTATTTATCATTTATAATTTATGTATGATTCACCGCACACATGAAATAACGAAGAAGGTTTGAAAAGGAAAAACAAAACTTTGTTTTTGCGAGTCCCTTTGCGCTCAATGCTCAAGACAGCCAAACGCCATCAAACTCTCTCAGCCGAAGGCTGTCTCACCAAAAGCCGAAGGCACTGGGACCCAATCCACCATACTGATTATGCAGCCAGTTTTAACTCGGTTTGACCACTCTATGAAATGTTTGCTTAGTGACGCCAGGAGTACTCAGATCGACAAAAAACAGGCCGTAAGCAGACGCAACCACCACAGAAACACCAAAGATGGCAATAATAAAAATGACCATGGTACATCTCAATCATTTGCTCCGTTTAATAATTCGACCCAACAACCCAAAGATTACCAATCATACGCTCAAGTTGCTGCAGGAAATAGTACCTTGAACAAGTCTCTATAAAGAATAGAACAGCTTCTTGAAAAACAATCTCAATTTACCAATAATTTACTTAACATGATAATGTTACTTGTAAATAAGCTATGCAAATAAATCTAAACTTAGGAATATGGAATGCCAATGGACTTTCCAACCATGTAAATGAAATAGCCTTATTTTTAAAAACGAATGCCATTGACGTCATGCTTATTTCAGAAACACACTTCACTTCACACACTCCACTAACTGTGGATACGACACAGTAAGAGCTGACCATCCATCAAATAGCTCATGGAGATGCTGCAATTATTGTCAAGCAGGGACTTAAATTTCAAATCATGGACAGTACCAGTGAAAACGCTATGCAGGCTACCACAATTCAGATAAAATGTATGCACGCAGATGTATCAATAACAGCGATTTATCTCCTACCAAGATTCACAATAAAAGAACTCGATTTTAAAAACTTTCTCCAAGGACTGGGAACAAAGTTTATCGTGTAGACGACTTCAATGCCAAACATCCATATTGGGGATTCAGATTAACTAACCCGAAGGGATCGGAGTTATACAAATGCATACGAAACAATACCATAACGACTTTGTCAACAACTGTGCCCACATACTTTTGATTGATTTCGTAGTATTCTCTGGAATCCCACAATCACACATGCGAGTAATGGAGAGATTTGACCTTAACTCAGATCATTCTCCAATAATAGCAATTTACAGCACAATAGCCCATATGTTGGTAAAGCCATATAAAGTCATAACAGCCTCTACACACATTAACGCATTTAAAATCTATATAGACTCAGCTCTAAGCCTGGACATTTCGTTAAAAACAGGAGAGGAGATAGACTATGCTGTGGAGATGTTCACAAATACAATTCATAATGCGAGCTACAGAAACACGAATCATGCTCTTAATCATCAACAACCAAACCAATTGTACCTTTCAACTTCGACAAAAATACGCTGGCAAGAAACTCACTATCCTGCTGACAAAAGATTATACAACAAGGCTGCATCTGAGTTTAGATAACTGCTGTCGAACTTACGCAATGAATCTCTAGCTGCGTATCTGAGAAACTTAGACCCTAATTCAAGCAACAATGACTACAACCTATGGAGGGCGACTAAATAGCATTTGCACAACATCTGCACTATTATATAACAGAGACTGAAGTAGAAAAATTCCTTGGTGACTCAAGGAGTGCCAAATGAGATTGCCTATTTAAAGCATTAGATATGAAGAACTTGTGACAGAAATCAGATGCTTGAACAATAAAAAAGCACCAGGCCCTGATAAAATAGACGGCATTATCCAAGTCAATGGAAATGTGCAGAGATCGTTATGATCCAATTCCTTCCTAAACGGAATTGACATCATACCGTCCCATTAGTCTGTTGACAATATTCTCGAAAGTGTTTGAAAAAATACTATTGAAGCGAATGATGCCAATTTTGGACGAACTTTCCATCATTACTGAAAACCAATTCGGATTCAGGAGAGGTCACGGGACCCCTGAGCAATGTCACAGGGTTATTAATGATATAGTCTCGGCATTTGACAACAAAAAATACTGTACTGCTGCATTTATAATGTTCAACAAGCGTTCGATCGAGTCTGGCACAAAGGTTTGTTGTACAAGATAAAGAAATGGCTACCTGCTCCGTACTATTTATTAATCAAATCATATCTGGCTAAAAGATGCGCTTAACGGCTCACGACTTTCGACTTACGACTTAAAACACTAAAATTGTCCTGGTTGCTAAGTCGAAAATCAGATTCCACTTTGGAAAACTAAATTCGCCTCTACAAATCCATAATGAAGCCTGTTTGAACCTACGCTATACAGCTTTGGGGGACTGCTAGCAACTCAAATATTGAGATACTTCAGCGTTACCAATCAAAAACTTTGCGACACATTGTCAATGCTCCAATGCTGTCAAAGATNATTCAGGAGAGGTCACGGGACCCCTGAGCAATGTCACAGGGTTATTAATGATATAGTCTCGGCATTTGACAACAAAAAATACTGTACTGCTGCATTTATAATGTTCAACAAGCGTTCGATCGAGTCTGGCACAAAGGTTTGTTGTACAAGATAAAGAAATGGCTACCTGCTCCGTACTATTTATTAATCAAATCATATCTGGCTAAAAGATGCGCTTAACGGCTCACGACTTTCGACTTACGACTTAAAACACTAAAATTGTCCTGGTTGCTAAGTCGAAAATCAGATTCCACTTTGGAAAACTAAATTCGCCTCTACAAATCCACAATGAAGCCTGTTTGAACCTACGCTATACAGCTTTGGGGGACTGCTAGCAACTCAAATATTGAGATACTTCAGCGTTACCAATCAAAAACTTTGCGACACATTGTCAATGCTCCAATGCTGTCAAAGATCTTAATATTCCAACCATTAAAGAAGAAATAAAGAAAACTAGTAAGAAATACATCGACACACTCCACAACCACGAAAATAATTTAGCCTTAAGTCTATTAGACAATATCTTAACAGTAAATAGACTGAAAAGATGCCACATTCTCGATCTCCCCTATAGATAAATCCAACAAACTGAAAACTGATATTTCTGTTAATTTAATATTAATTATACAATTCACTTATTGTTTAAACAGATTGTAAATAAAAAAGAGAGAGAAAACAAAATTTTTGAAATTTTATTCTTTCTTTAATTTTCCTTAGAGTCAACAAAATAACAATTAAAAAAATGCCAACAAAAGTTGTTTATACTCATGGAAGGTTTTTTGAGAATTAACTAAAAATATTTAAAATTTATTTTATACTACGAAATGTTCTGAATTGCCCCCAACATTTGTTGCACTTGATACTTTGATAAGGAGAGAGAGAGTTTGTGACAAATTTGGCCTGCGCTAAGGTTTTATTTACTTACTTGTCACGCTCTCGCAGTAATGGTAGGCGGAACGAGCTAGGTCTTTTTGCGTGATTTTCAGGATCTTTTACCAATCTATCAAATTGCTGCAGTGGAATCCCCTTTTCGCGATAAGTTGAAACTTTTTCACGAATATAGCGGCTTTGAGAAACTCTTTAAAATAAACTAATTTTAAATATAAAACAGCTCATTAGAAAAATAAACTCGGTTGAAACTTTTAAGATGCCATTGACTACTAATGTAAGGTCAATTATTTGGATCTGCATTACGAGGGGCTCGAGCTTTTCAAAATTTATAACGGAACCTAATTGGATTATCATCTAAATTTTGTTGTTGCCATTAAGTTGAATATATTGCAAGAGTCTCTGCCCAAAAAACAATAGACCAAACCCAACGAAGAAGATTTGACTGCAGGTCATAAGCATTGTCAGGTGACTTATGGTAAAGTCTCAATCAAGTGGAGGCAAAAATGCCGCTGAAGTTGAAAGATATTTGACCACCGTGCTTCTAAACAAGCTTAAGGCCATGAAACGGCAAAAAAGGAAGCAAATATTGTTGCGAAACCAAATGTTTAATTTTCAGTATTTTTTGTATACCCGGTACTCGAAGAGTAAATAGGGTATATTGTATTTGTGTGAATAACGGTTGTAAGTAACGCACAGAAGGAAACGTTTCCGACCCCATAAAGTTTATTTATTCTTGATCAGCATCAATAGCCGAGTCGATATAGCCATGTCTGTCTGTCCGTCCATCCGTCTATCCGTCCGTCTTGTTGAGCGCCTGGATCTCAGAGACTATAAAAGCAAGAGCCACCAAATGTTGCTTCCAAACTACTGTATGCTCACACTGTTACAAGTGTATTTAAAAAATGAGCCCGCCGCTGCAAAAGAGCGAAAACCTCCCAAAGCTACAATTTTATGGATAAAAGAAAAATAAAAACGCCATTCCGTAGGGAATGACTACTTATATCTATCTGATCACTAAATTGGGATCCGATTGGATCAGTATTATAGCCAGAATGAAGAAATTAATGTTCAGTGGCACCCCGTCCCGCAGCTTATATTTGTTTTTTTCTCATTCTCTCATGCACACTCTTCTCCTGCAGTGTGCGGCCTCAGCCTCTGCCGTGACTCTGCAGTGTGTGGCTCTAGGGAAGGGTGGCGAGCTAAAGCAGCGTGTTGGCGTGAAAAGTGTTGTAGATGTAGATGACAGATGAAGAAAAAATGTTAAATTTGACAAAAAAAAACCCCTAAGGTACAGATGTAGTACTGAGTACCGGGTATAAAAGTTATGACGCGTAAGAAGCGTCTCACACGTCCCTTCTCGTTTTTTGAGTATTAACAGTGCGAGACCAGATGATCTTTTTAAGTATGACCATGTTACAAATATGTATTTTTGACTCCGGCAAGAGAGTTTAAAGTAATAAATTGGTGTTTTCTGGAATCTTTTTGATGACAAAGGATTTGGAAGCCGATCGACAGAATGATATATTGAGTAGGATCAACATGGTCCTGCGAATGATAATTCGGTCGTTCCAGCCGGATAACACAACCCCTGCCTCTTTGTTAGGTGAGTCAGTAACAATGGTTACAAGCCAGATCACACTGGCGACAACATGGTCCTTCGAAGCCCACGGAACGGCAAAAAGAGACAACTACTGTGTGCCTTGAATATGCTCCAGACAGGAGCATAAAATGTGCATACATCAATAAAGAAGCAACCGTTCATTTGACGAACAAACAAACCATCGCAGAGCGATACAACAAGTACATGCAGAAAAGACTGGCGGCAAAAAAACCTGGGAAGAAATTCCAAATGAAAGAAACTGTTCATTTTGACGAGTAAACCATCGCAGAGCGATAATGGATGCAAAAAAGATGACGGAGGGCACTCCCCACCCCAACAAGACACCAGCAGTGGAGATAGACGCTACCATGAAGTCAATGACAAGGTCAAAGGTAGCGGCATCAACACCAATGAAATTCGACACAATACAAAATTCTGAAGATAAACTGAGAAAAGGGAGCCTATCTCCAGATAGAGCCAACGGAAGTCAAAGTTCACGTACATCGTCCAAGGTCCGAACTCTTCTCAAGCAAATGGAATTTGTTACAAGACAGCAGCAGCTTGCGCAGCAAATGGCGACACATGAGCAGCAGCGCAGACATCTGGAATTCCAAAAAAGACACCTGGACTTGGAACAAGAGCTGCTTGACGCGCAGCTAGAAGAGAAAGACGACGTCGATATCGACATCGACATCGGCAACGACAAGGACAACGAGTGCAAAAACGCTGAAAAACGTACGAGTGAGTGGGTTAACACAACACAAGCTAGTATACGAAAACGAAAGTATGAATAAGTCGTGGAAAAATAAAGAACTAGAAACGTTCATGGCAAGGCATATAATAAAGCAAGATCTACCTACATTTGCAGGGGACCCATTAGAGTGGCCCATATTTTATTCTGAATTCGAAAATAGCACGAGGGTCTGCAATTCCAGTAACTATGAAAACATAAGTCGTTTAAGGAAAGCACTAACAGGACGCGCAAGCTCTATTATTGTTGCCAGATAATCTGTCGACAATAATGGCAATCTTAAAAGAAGAATCTTATTGATAAAATTAAGAACTTTCCATATATAAAAGACGATAAATATGAACAACTAATCTCATTTTATGATATACTTACTAATCTAATTCATATATTGTCTTTCGAAGACTTAGATCATATTCGTAATCCGTTGTTATTTGACGAAATGTTGGGAAAACTACCTATGCCACAGCGAACTGCATTTATGAAACACGTTCAAAAGGATTCTGTAATTACTGTACATCGACTGATCATTATATTACAAATTGTGGAAAATTTAAAGAGTTAATTAAATATTGACAAACGATGGGAGCATGTGTCTCAGGAAAGCTTGTGTTTATCTTGTCTGGGTTGATGAAGGATTGTAAAAGACAAAGACAATGCAAAATAAATAATTGCAGATATAATCATAATGCCTTGTTACACAAAGACAGAGATAAATAGCAAGAGAATCTACTAACCAAGCAAAAATAATGATCAGGGGAAAACAAACACAGAAAGCAAAGAAAGTCAGAACAAAGTTTTGTTAAAAGTAATAATACCTGTTTGTCTCATGGGACCCAAAAAGACAATTAGCACATATGCACTTCTTGACGAAGCATCGACAATATCCCTGTTAGACGAGCAGTTAGCAAATGACTTTTTAGGTTTAGACGGCCCAATTAGACAATTAAAGATTCAATGGACGAATAGCGAAATTTATGAACAGGAAAATTCGAAAATAGTCAGCGTAAAAATCAAAGGTAAAAGTCAGGCCGCTAAAACTTTCACTGTTGGAAAAATTAAAACCGTTTCTAATCTTTCCAATCTAATCTTGTTTCTAAACTTGCCTTTACAAACTCTGCTAATAGACGACATGGCCGACAATTCCAAATTTTTGAAAAACTTCGCTGACTCCTCATATGAAAAAGCAAAGCCAAAAATCCTGATAGGACAAGACAACTCTCTTATAGTCTCTTATAGTGTCACGCAAATTAAAGTACGAAGTCTTTAATGGGCCAGTGGCTAGCAAAACCTTGCTAGGCTGGGTTATTCATGGAGTAGTATCACCGAACAGAAACAGAATGGAAACACTTTTTTTTTGGATGCTTTGCATAACCTCGTCAAATCATATTGGTCTATTGAAAGCGAATTAACAGCTAAGAACGACTAACCCATGTCACTTGACGATTAAAGGTGCTTAGGAATTGTGGACAGATCCCTAAAGCGTGTAGAAGGTGGATTTGAATGGCTTATTTTGGAAACAGGAAAATATACGTCTTCCAGAGAGTTACAACAACGCGTATTCTAGACTATTGAAAGGAAAATTGACAAGAATCTCAAATACGGAAGGAAATATGAAGATACAATTAAATCATATATTTCAAAAGGGTATCTAAAGAAATTGAGCTTGTCTGAGCTGGATATTCAGTCACCATTGACGTATTGTCTCCCCCAATTTGGCGTACAAAATGTAAATAAACCGGATAAATTGAGAATCGTTTTTGATGCAGCCTCTAAGAGTCATGGGTGTTGCCTTAATGCTTTTTTATTGTCAGGACCTGACCTTTATAATCCACTGTCATCCGTTCTTATGAATTTCCGTGAACACAAAATTGTTGTTGTAGTTGTCGTTTTTACAAATAAAAGTTCATCAGAAAGATAGACCAGCCCAGAGAATTTGGTGGCGCCAAAACAGGCGACTGGGTACACCCGACGTGTATGAAAAACAAGTTTTATTTTTTGGAGCCAAATGCAGTCCAAGTATTGCACAGCAGGTTAGAAATCGTAACGCAAATGATTTTGAAAATGAATTACCTAAAGCTAGCCAAGACTTAATACATTACATGGACGACTACTTGGGCGGAGACGATGATATTAGCAGTGCTGCCAAATTGGCCAAAGATGTTACGTATGTACATTGGCAAGGTGGGTTTGAAATGTGCAATTGGATTTCAAACTCTCCAGAAGTTTTGGAGCAGATCAACCAGACAAAATGCGAAAAAAAGCCTATATCTGCTAAAAAAGTCAGGATTAGGATTAATTTAGGACTACGAAAAAGACAGTCTTGCCTACAATTTAAATTTTACTAAATCAACTATTAACTTTTGCAGTTGGAAAGGCGACCGACAGAACGCGAAGTGCTTAAAATTACAATGTCCGTTTTTGATCCATTAGGATTTCTTTCTAATTTACTCATTTCAAATAAGATACTGCTACAAGCAATCTGGGATAGTGGAGTCAGCTGGGACGATCCCATCAAACATTTCAATTGTTGGAAAGACTTGTGTAATTCCTTTGCCCAAATTAGTAACCTCAGTATACCAAGACTCATGACAACAATTCCAATAAAAGACTGTGAAATACAATTGCATATATTTTGCGATGCTTCTAAATATGCATATGCATCATGCGCGTACGTCCGATTCTAAAATGACAAAAAAACCGAGTGTAGTTTAATAACTGCAAAATCACGTGTAGCTCCACTTAAACCAATGTCAATTCCACGGTTGGAATTACAAGGTGCTTTATTGGGCGCCAGAATGAGCAAAATTATTAAAGAAACGTTGAATTTGAAAATAAGCAGAACGTATTTATGGACAGACTCGGAAATTGTTTTGTATTGGCTTAAATCTAGCAGCAAACGATTTAAAACATTTGTAGCCCAACGTTTAGGAGAATTACAAGAAATAACAAACGTAGCTGATGGGTACAGGTAGATTGGACAATCTGAATTACATCGAATATGACTATAACGCAAAAAATACAATTTTTTTATGCAAGGAACACCTGATCACAAATCATTTAGTATACCACTATCATCAGAAAAATTGTCATTTGGGCGTAGAAACTGTTATATCAAATCTTAGACAGAAATTCATCACAATCACAAAGTGCCGAAAAACTGTAAAAAAGGTTATACGAAACTGTCCATATTGCAAAAACGAAAGAGGACTGCCGCACAAATCGATAATAGGACAACTTCCAAAATGTATGATAGAACCGACTGAGAGAGCCTTTTTAAAAGTTGGTGTAGATTACTTTGGTAGATAGAAATAACAATAATCAGGAGTCACGTAAAGCGATATGGTGTTATATTTACATGCATATCATCGTGAGCAGTACATCTTGAGGAAGACCTTTCATGCAACTAATTTATGCATGTACTCCGACAGTTTGGTTGTAGACGCGGCTTTCCTATTGAAATGTAATGGATATTGGAACAAATTTTAAAAAAGCAAGCAAGGAAATTCAATTCAAGCTACTATATTGGACTGGCCCAAAGACAAGCTGTTGAAGTTTTTGACAACAAAACAATGCTCATGGTCTTTTAATCCACCCTTGAGTCCGCATATGGGAGGAGCTTGGGAAAGATTAATTCAATCGGCTACAAAATATTTATGTTTTCTGTTAAAAGAAAGATTTCCTAAAGAATACACATTAAAAACATTGTTTTGTGAAATATAGCACATGATAAATAGCCGACCACTTTTCAATGTACCATCCGACTCAATGGATTCGGTACCATTGACATCTAATGACATTTTGATTGGACCCATTTTTTGGGGATTCATTTTATTCAACAACAACTGATGGCGATTTGAAAGTGTTGAATATGTGGAACGCATCTCAAAGACTTGCCGATATATTTTGGTTAAAATGGAAAAAAGGTTATAGACAATATCTTTTGTACAGTCGTAAATGAACAAAAGAACAGAGTATGTTAAATGAAGGCGACATTGTATTGATAACGGATTCAGATCTACCCAGAAATATTTGGCCTAAGGGCATTATTGTAAAGACTGATGCGTTCGTATCGTAGATACAAGATTCAAGATACAAGATAAGATTTATATGAGACCCATGGTGAAGTTAATCAAGTTAGACGTTAAAAAAATATGTAATCTGAAATATGTGAAGTATTACTGCCACCAATTATGGATTAATTGGTTACTGTAGTACTTGGGAGGAGAATGTTGCGAAACCAAATGTTTAATTTTCAGAATTATTATTTTTTGAATATTAACGGTGTGATACTAGATGATCTTTTTAAGTATGACCGTGTTACAAATATGTATTTTTGATTTGACCGGAGTTGGCAGTCCGACCGCAGACTCCGACAAGAGATGAAGTGTGCGCGCGAAATATAAAAAGTTTATGAAGTAAAGTAAGAAGTTTGTGTTTTCTGGAATCTTTTGGATGACAAAGGATTTGGACGCCGATCGACAGAATGGTTCAAAGAGTAGGATCAACATGGTCCTGCGAATGATAATTCGGTCGTTCGAGTCGGATAACACAAGCCCTGCCTCTTTGTTAGGTGAACAATGTAACAATGGCTACAAGCCAGATCACACTGGCGACAATAAATATTATAGATTAATGAGATTATTTTGAATGATTTGCGTTTTTAATTTGTTTAACTTATTTGAACGCCAGTTGCTTCATGTTGCCAAAACATAGACCGGGCTGGCCTGTTAACAAAATGTTTTAAGTTGTTTTCTTTTTGGGACCAAGTACTGCTCCACAGGGCCGTGTCGTGGATTTGGACTCAAAGCTATCCAATTTTGAATAGGAAGACTGCTCGGAGGCGCCGTTTTACAACTTTTCCACGGGCGCACACCAATCAAAGAAGTCTGAAGATGTTATTCCCAGCCATGGTGAAATTACTAAATCTTGCATGATCGGAGGAGGAGGGCAATCAAAGAAATAAGTGCCGACAGCTTTGATTAAGCCCATATCTGCAGGAAAGAAACCATGACTGTAGTAATTCAATATAATCTCATTAATCTATAATAATTGTTAGTGGTCATTTATCTTTCAACTTTAGCGGCACTGTTGCCAATATTTTATTGAGACTTTACTCTCTGTTTGCTAGGTACCTTCTCGGAATATAAAACTTATCTATATTTGTCGAGCTGCTAGCAACATACCAACGAATACCGCAAAATACTATCGGCTGACTTTTAGATTTAATCGGCAAGTTTTTTTGTCGATCTGAGTACTGCCTGGCGTCACTAACCAAATAATCGGATCGGATCATTATTATAGCCACAATGGATAAATTAATTTCCAGTGGCTAAACCCACCCTGTCCCGCAGCTTTTGTTGTTCTTTTTACATTCTCTCATTCACACTCTGTTTCTGCTTCACTCGTCCCCTGCATCTGCCTTCCCCCTGGCGATTCCTCTTCCGACTTTTAACCCACCCCGTCCCGCAGCTTATATTTATTTTTTTTGTTGGTGTTCGTGTTGGTGTGAGAAGTGTTGTAGATGCAGATGACAGATGAAGAAAAAATTTAAAATTTGACATAACACAGGTGCAGATGTGGTCCTGAGTGCCGGGTATAAAAGTTGTGACGCGTAAAAAGCGTCTCACACGTCCCTTCTCGTTTTCTTTCTGCTGTGGTTCGTAATAAATATTTAATTTTGCTTAATTGAAAACGGCCCCGCCTTTAGCAGCGAATCAGTGATAATGAGGAAAAAGAATAATTGAAAATAAGGAAAATATCGGGACTACCTATTTTTTTTAGTCTTGTTTGAACAATTTTAGCTTATCAAATATTGCTGAGGGAACAATAGTGTTGTTGGGCACCATCTGTTCTTGTGGCTCACTTGACTCCTGATTTGTTTCGTCGAAGATGAGTGCATCAGTAGGAAAGATACTCTTAAAGTCCTTTTCTGAGATTAAGAAACATTTTTGTCACATGGACCGGCTTGTTTCACCAGGATAGTCGCTCGAGATGTACCGGTAAATTGATAAAGAAGTGGATTAGCCAACCGTTTTCACCTAAATTGAAAAAAAAAATGTATTACAAAGCTTTTGCAAGATTTTGTCTAATAGAAGTTTAGCCTATTCGAGGGATCGCTAAAACGGACCCTATTTTTCGGGTATTTACACAAAATAATTCATAAAAAAACCCTTTTTACTTAGAAGTCTAATTCCTTATATTTTAAATAAGGAATAGAGTCCAGAGTCCTGATTGGGAGTGTATACTAAAACTATCCTTTACTACGGTTGTTTAGCAGTACATTGTCAAACGCCATACCATTCCAGCTAAATCTTATTTTAATTTATTCTTATTTTGAAAACTAGCTAATCTTGTGGAAATGTGATTGATAAATTGGATAAAATTATGGTTTTAACACTGATAATCCTAACTATCTAGTAATATTAAATAGAACATCAAAATCTAGGAATATGATTTAAGATTTTCGGTATATTTGGAAGTGTGAACGTATATTTGTTTTGGTATATTTCTGGGGTATTTCTGTGCTCATATTTGACACGTAAAAATGAGGGAGAACGATAGAAAGTTGCTGACAGCCGGTTTTTATAGCTCGCTGGTATACAAAAATTCAAATACAAATGATAAATATAAAATATAGCTGTTAAGATATAAAATAAAGAAGACACCTTGAATTAGATTAGACGACGATATTGATTTCTCCATAATTTCAGATCTTTCTTTGCAAAAGAAGGAAGCAATCCCAAAAACCCAAATATGATGTAAAAATAAAAAAACTGTGAAATATTCCAAATCACAAAATAAATGTCTTCTTCGCTTTGTTAATATGTAATATGTACCTTGCAAAATGCAACTTAATTCTGGATACCTTCTTTGTTTAAAATCTGATGTGTATACACTCTAATAAAAAAGACTATAAAAAAAGCTAAAATGATTCTTGGATTCTAATTGTTAGAGTGCTTAAAGTCTTTGCAGGCAAGTAATGTTAATAGAAATTTTTCGGATATTTTTAAGAATTTCGGTATATTTTTGAGGGTCGAGCGGTATATATTATCTTTGATTTCGCGGTCACACTGCCCTAATATTCACAAAAACTCACAATTCACAAACAATTTTTTACCGCGAAACATGAAAAAACGGGGGAGCGTCGATTTTTTTTCTGAATTCAGAAAAATCCTTTGATGTAGTTGAAGAAAAGCATCCAAAGCGGCCCGAAAAAGTCCATTGATAATCTAAAAAATCATAAATAATAAAATCGAAATTTAAATAAAAGAAAGTGAGATGAGGTTTACTTCGATCGGGTTTTGATCAATTCTGTTGGTGTTGGTGTCAGCTATTTGTCGATAATCTGTTGCACTTTCGAGATTTGTTTGGGGTGGCACAAAAAAAAAAACACTCAACAACAGCGAGAAGGTCGCCGGTAAACATCAACAAAGTGAACGCGATGTATTAGTAGTGTGAGTGTTTATGTGCGCGTGTGGGGGTGTCAGCGTTTGCCCAAAAATATTTACCACTCAAACAACAGCAAACACCGGCAAAATATACCTATTTTTCGTTGTATTGGTTCTACTTTCGCTCTGCAATTTGCTTCCCGCCGCCCGGCACTTTTGTGATAAGCTTTTTCCGGGTTTAAAGCAAAAAAGCACCGACATGTATGCCCCCATGCAAAAAACAAAACAACAGCGGAATCACTGTTCGACCGGCGAAATAAGAACAGCAACAAATGCCCCCCATGTGATACTCAGCTGTCTCCTGCTCCTGTCCACCCACCCAGTGAGGGCCCAGGAGAGCATCGCACCTGTCTCACCTCAGGTGGCCGCTCTGGCAGCCCCGAGTCCCGCTGCCGGTGGCGCCCCTTCCATCCTCGATCAGTTCAGCCCCAACTGCAGCGCCGTGACGCACATCTTCCAGGGCAGAGGTATTGACGCCAATGAGATACCGCAAAAGCCCAGTAACGGTAAGTGTTTCGGAGCAGG
Source organism: Drosophila guanche (assembly GCF_900245975.1). Lineage (NCBI taxonomy): Eukaryota > Metazoa > Arthropoda > Insecta > Diptera > Drosophilidae > Drosophila > Drosophila guanche. The sequence goes on along the minus strand of NW_022995744.1, from coordinate 1,018,688 downwards.
TGCTTTCTTTATGGGAAAAGCGGAAACTGGAAAATACTGAATCGCGGTTATATTTTAGTTCATTTCTAATCAAAATATTTTTAAAAATGTACTCCTACTAGTTGCCCAACATTTCATAACATTGCTAAACCGCGAAAGATAAGAAAAGAAGCCCCGAAGACAGAAAAGAGCAAAGAACAAAGAGAATTTCGAATTGGGCGATCCCATGATTCATGTCGCGGCTGCAGCAGCCTTACTCCGCCTCTCTGCGGAGAAAATGAAATTCCACTCAAATCAACTCAAAAAAGATTCAACAGAGGGAGAGAAGACTCCAAATACCTTTACAGCCGGCGGCGATGAGCGATGAGAAAGAAGAGCAGAGCAGAACTCCCCGGTGGAGAGCGCTGTGTCCAGTCGGCGGGGCTGTTGGAACATGCGTGACTGCCCATTCCCCCACCCCTCTCCTTCACTCATCACAGCAAAGGGTTCCTGTTTCCAAGACCAGTCCAAGCAGAGCAGAAAAATCTCCAGAAATTCCTTTTCGATCGAAAAACAAGAATGAAAACCGGCTTAGGAAACCGAAACCTCCGGATACCCTTGGGAAACGACACGTGAATCGTAGATCAGTTTGATAACGTTACCGATCTTTCCTATTGGCCTTGATTTACGATCAATATCATTTCTATATTTAAAGTTATCTTCCATATCTTCTTTGCTAAATATGAAAGGGTATAATCATCGCAAGGGTCCAGAAATATTCCACACCTGGAAGGAAAAGGGCTCTTTATTTTTGGGAGTGCTAGATCAAGGAGGTTGTCACACCGCTTTTACAAGATGTTCTTGTTGCTCGAAGAAGATAAAGCCCATCAGGAGAGGCGGTGGTAGAGAATAGGGAGATCAAAGACATAATAATAAGAAGGATAACGCTCATATATTGAAAGGGCAGACTGCAAGCAAGATTTGGAGGAGCGGGTAAAAGCCAAAAAACCAACCAAATTCGTATAAATCTTTTCGAGTCGAAAATATTTTCATGAAATTTATTTTTCTTGAAAAAGTACTTTGTACTTTCTGTAAAAAATTCAGGCAGGTCAGAAATTTTGAGAAAATTGTACATATGGTTTTGGGGGCAAACATCTTCCGAAAGTGCATAGACTCATAACATGAGAGGTTTATTTCGACAGCACTATAAAATAACCTAAACATGAGAGCCTGGACCCAGCGGTAGTCAGGCGAAAGAATGAGTGTGCAAAAAAAATCGAATGGCTTTAACCATCTTTCTCTTATACTGTCTTGGTGAGACCTAGGCCTAGTATGAGAATGGACCCACTTTTAATGGTTTCGATCAGCCCGTGGCTTTTACTTAATTTGTATAAATCCTGAATTAATCACGCTTAATTCCAACGACTCTCGCTCTTTCGGTCTCCCGCTCTTGTGTGCACTTCTCTGATATTCTGTTTTTTTTTCGTTCCCTGCCCCACTCCCGCTTTCTATCCCATTCGCCTTGTTTGATTTGCGGCCAGGTAAACTGTTGCAGCCTCTGTCTCTCTCCCTCTTTCTGTCACTGTTTCACTCTGTCCGTTTACCTGAGTGTTTCTTTTGTTTATTTTTGGTTTTCAGCATTTCTTGATTTGTTTTATACCCTGTACTCGGAGGCTACTCAGTCTCATGGGTATATTGTATTAAATGTACATAAAGATATACACACCTACATACATATGTGCATACTATATTCTTGAAATATATTCCACGGCCACAACAAACAAAGAAGATCATAAAACCAGTTACATTGCTATAATTTTTGCAATCGGAATTTGGAATTGAAATTTTAAACTATTACGCCACGTTGTACATACATATGTACATGTAATATTTGTTTGAATCTTCCGCCTCGGATTCTTATTCGAGGGTATCTGTTAGCTGAAATGCTAGTATCCTCCTTTCTTACTTTTATCTTTTGGTCAAATGCATTGCGTTTTCGTTCACAATTTCATGGAAATGCATAGGGAAAGGCTCTGAAGTCGGAGGGGGAAAGCAGCGCTTCAGGTATAGAAGTGTAATAGTTTTTATGGGGAATGGTCAGTGTTCTCTTGCGTTCTTTTTTGTGTTGGCCTTTGATATTAATCAAGGTGTCATTGAAATCGTTTAAATTATGCAGCTTGAGATTTTTGATTTGCCTACGTACATAAATATGTACATATATACGTACATACATGTGTATGTAACTGTGTATGTATGGGCTCAGTGTAGGTATTCTTATGTGAACCTTGGATGTCTATCGCCCTCTCACTCTCTCCCTTTCTCATTCACAATATCAATAACTAATCCAGACTATCTCTACTCTTTTGCTCTTTTTACTCTTTCGCTTTTTTCTCCAAGCGCCCTGTGAGTCATAAATCTCACCATCGACAGAGGGCGCTGGCTGTTTTCTCCACCAAATGCTCTCAAATGCTTCTCTTCTCCTCACCTTATCCCCGTTCTTCTGATAAGCGCCTGCATTAAGATACAGTCCCTTCCGAATTGGACCCGATACCAGGCCTCAACTGTAAAGGTATGTAGGTTAGTTTTTCTTGTGAAGCTGTTTGCGTAGTAATTGGGGTGGGGGGCTAATAAAGCGATATTTCCATTTCCGATAAGTAAAATAAGCAATACGAACTTTTGCTTGAGCGCAGACTTATTGGGGCCGCTCTATTGCCTGAGGGAAGTTGTTTAACATACCTATATAAGTATATATTTAGTAAGCGTTTATAGTTTTTATTCAGAGGAATGTGAAACATTTCCCCACTTCTTTTGTTTTCTCTTGATGCATTCTCTGACTCTCACGGAACCGCGCAGAACGGAGCCGAACACCTTCCATGCAAGTGCAGCCACAACATCTGCCACTTAAACTCTTTATTAAATGTGCACTTCCTGTGGAATATCAAAAAGCTCTCTTCTCATCAAGTTTCCTTATCCTCATCTTCTTCCTATCCTACGCCCTCTCCGTCTACCTCAACAAAATCAGTGGTAGGCAGGTACTTAGCTGAAATTGTTTGCACAATTTAAAAAGTTTACAAAACATTAAATCGTTAGAAATAATATCAGCGCAAAAGATAGAGACGGAGCAAGAGCAATCTCGTTCTCACACGAGAAAGATTGAGCGTTCCCCTTGCTTTCTTGGCCTGTTCCTGCCTCTTTCTTTGCCAACAGAAACTTTGCAGTTGAACTTAAGCCAAATCCGGAGACTGTGACTGCGATTGCGGCTACTCCATTTTGTCGGCGGTGCTGGGCTTTTCTCAGAGGACCCAGAGAAGTGGTTGCTGTTACTGGAGAGGAAGTTGGCAGAGTGGCCAATTCAGTCCCGCATGACTATTAATTATTTTCCAGAACCGAAAACCTAATGGAAGATACTCGTACCTCTGCACCTCTTTCGGTATGCCTTTTTATACCCGGTACTCGAAGAGTAAATAGGGTATATTGTATTTGTGGGGAATAACGGTTGTATGTAACGCACAGAAGGAAACGTTTCCGACCCCATAAAGTATATATATTCTTGATCAGCATCAATATACGAGTCGATAGAGCCATGTCTGTCTGTCCGTCCGTCCGTCTGTCCGTCTTGTTTGTCGGCTAGTTCTCAGAGACTATAAGAGCTAGAGCCATCAAATTTTGGCTCCAGACTGCTGTATGCTCACACTGAAACCAGTGTATTTAAAAAAATGAGCCACGCCCCCTTCCGCCCCCGCAAAAGGGCGAAAACCTCCCAAATCTACAGTTTTGAAGATAAAGGAAAACTAAAAACGCCATTCCGTAGAGAATGGCCATATCTATCAGATCTATCAGATTAAGATCCGATTGGATCAATATTATAGCCACAATGAAGAAATTAATTTCCAGTGGCTCAACCCACCCTGTCCCGCAGCATTTGTTGTTCTTTTTACATTCTCTCATTCACACTCTGCTTCTGCTTTACTCGGCCCCTGCCTCTGCCCTCCCCCTGCCGATTCCTCTTCCGACTTTTAACCCACCCCGTCCCGCAGCTTTTATTTGTTTGTTTTTTTTTGTGTGCGGACGGTGATCTGCCTCGAGTCTGCAGTGTGTGGGTCTAGGGAAGGGCGGCGAGCTTACGGAGCGTGTTGGTGTGAGAAGTGTTGTAGATGTAGATGACAGATGAAGAAAAAATGAAAAATTTGACAAAACACCGCTAAGGTGCAGATGTAGTACTGAGTGCCGGGTATACATTTTATTGACAAAAGTTTAAGTAGTTTTGGATGATATCTCTAGATCTTAAGATCTATTAAATTAATCCTCATTAATTTATCTTTAATGAGCCATAAATTCCTAACCCAATTATTAAATCAGTTGATTTACTAAAAGATCTCAAGTATTTCGCCTACAAATTCTGGCTCTGGATCGGAGAGGTAGGAGGCCTGACAGGTCTTTGTAACACTCTGGAAGAACAGCGATCTGATCTTCTGAAAATCGCACAATTACCTAACATAAATGGGTAGAGTTACGAGTGTGGATTTCTGAAAAGGAACGATGGAGCTGTGACAACAAAAGTCAAAACGTCAGCAAAATTTCGAAGACTGAATCATGCTCATGAAAGAAAACATACAGAAATGTACAGGCGTACTCTTAGATCGAGCATGGTTCGATGGTAAGATGGATGGAGTAAGTAGGTAAGGGATAAAATGAATGAAAACGAAATTAGAATGCTGACCTCTGTCTCTCTCTCTCTCTCTCTGGACAAAAAATTAATTGCTGGTGTCGGCGAAGGATACCAAAAAAAGAGGCAGAACTCGAAACAATTTCCCAGACCCAGACGAAGACGCAGGAACATTCCCAGAGTCATTCCTAGGAGCCTCAGCGGGTCAAACTCGGGCACTTTATTGAGAGAAGATGCTTGTGTGGTCTTAACTCTGCCTCTTTCCCGCATCTCCTTCACTCTGTTTCTATCTCTGTCCCTCTGTCCGTCAACCAACTCCTCAAACAAGTTCTTGCGTGCATGCATTCCATTTTCCATTCCAATGCAACAGAGTCAGAGGAATGAATTTCATATATGGACAACGCTGGTGGAATGCCTTTTCGGGAGTCGAGCCGCGAGTAAAAGCGGACAAACAGTTTAAGCATTTTGTTGTTAGTTAATTTTGTGTGGTTTTAGGCTATGGCCATGGCTGCCCTAACCTAACACCTTCCTGGAAAGGATTTTCCACACATTCCAGAAGCAATCTGGACAGACTGTGCCTTTTCTCACGCTCCGCTTATGCTTTTTAGAGTAGTTTGTGTACATGCCGTAGATGGTAATTACATAAACCAAAGCACATGCACAACACTTAGCCACGCCTCCGAAACGGCAGCTCCAAATAACAATTACATTTAACATGTTTATTAATAAGCAACATAGCAACAAGGGTGGGAAACTGCTTGGGTTTTGGTTCCATTAGACCCCCACCCCACTCCAGAAAAGTAGAGAAGATAATGAAGTACTTGACCAGCCAGTGGGACGTAGATGAAGTTGTAGTGGAGGCTCCGCTCCATAAGAGCCTCGAGACCTGAGTCCCCTTCCCTCTACCTTGTTCAGTGCTTCTCCTCCTGCTTCCTGGCCCACTTTTGGAATCTCGCGCAAATGCATTAAATCGTGCAAACAAAAAGGTAAAACTCTGAGACCCTCAACAAAACATAGTTATAGTAGATGCCGACTCCACATAATAATAGTAAGCAAAATGCCCGAGAGGGGGAGTGGCATTGGGTCTGGCAGCATTTACATAGTGAGCATTTTATGGGTTAAGACTTCTCTCAGACTTCTCTTCCCTCCTACGGTTCGACTCGGGAAACTGCCACGCAAGAAAAAGTTAGCAACTGATTAAGAAGGCCAAAACGGTCTTAAAGAGGAGCGAAAAGATTTAAGAGGCAGATTTAAAGCTTTTTCACTTTGTATTGGATACACAAACAACAAGAAGGGACGTGTGAGACGCTTCTTACTAGTCCCAACTTTTATACTCGGTACTCAGTACTACATCTGAACCCTAGCGGTTTTTTGTAAAATTTTACATTTTTTCTTCAACTGTCATTTACATCTACAACACTTCTCACACCAGCACGCTCATTTAGCTCGCTGCCCTTCTCTATACCCACACACTGCAGAGTCACGGCAGAGGCAAAGGCCGCACACTGCGCGAAGCAGAGTGTGAATGAAAGAATGTGAAAGAATGCCTCTGCCGCGAGTCAGCAGTATGTGGGTCTAGGGAAGGGCGGCGAGCGTGTTGGTAGATGTAGATGACAGATGAAGAAAAAATTTAAAATTTCACAAAACACCGCTGAGGTGCAGATGCACTATTGTCCCAATGACCAGTTTTGGTGGCCAAAAGCTAATTTTTACAAGTTAAAACCAAGACTCGGTTTTTAACGCTCTGTATTAGAAAAAGAGTGACCAACAAAGTTGCGTACCAGAAATTTTCATAGATGGCGCCACTTTCGAAAAATCTGCTGTGAAACCTAGCAGTCATTATTGCACAGAGTGTGCAGGGAAAAAGTACCAATTGTATTGCTGTTTTAAATATCTCATAAATAGGAAAACACGATTAACTGATATAATTTTGTTATGCATTTTATTTAGTAGGCTTTTTACTACGTGTTCTGTAATATGAACGATATCTAGTGGTTGGCGTGTCTTTTACATCTAGATGTAGTCCTGAGTGCCGGGTATAAAAGTTGTGACGCGTAAGAAGCGTCTCACACGTCCCTTCTCGTTTTTAAAATACACTTGTAGCAGTGTGAGCATACAAAAGTCTGAATGCAAAATTTGGTGGCTCTAGATTTTATGGTCTCTGAGTACTAGGAGCTCATCAGGACGGACAGACAGACATGGCTCTATCGACTCGGCTATTGATGCTGATCAATAATGTATATACTTTATGGGGTCGGAAACATTTCCTTCTGTGCGTTACATACAACCGTTATTATCACAAAAACAATACACCCTATTTACACTTCGAGTACCGGGTATAAAAATATCAATAGCAGATCTGCGTATATTTTAAAGACTCCTCAGGATCCACAATTTTGAAAATAGATAAGAGAAAACTAAAAATCCCATTCCGTGGGGAAAGACCATATCTATCAGATCACCCATATAAGATCAGATTGTATCAGCGTTGCCCCAGGAGCTTTTTTTTATTTTTTGCACATTCTATCATTCTGCTTCGAGCTGTTTGCGGCTCTAGGGGTGGGGGACGAGCTAAAAGAGCGTGTTGGCGTGAGAAGTGATGATGTAATGAGGTACTACTGAGTACCGGGAATTTAAGCTATGACGCGTAAGAAGCGTTTTACAGGTCCCTTCTCGTTATTAATTCGTAGTACATATGTATCACTTTAAACATTACTACTACTCTCCCTACTACAGCGCTTGAGGCAAGCAAAAAAATGTGTGTGCCATAAAATCATATGGCATTGTCCATCTTACTTTCGTATTGTCTTTGGACTGATGGACAGACAGACATGGTTATCTCGACTGGCCTGTTGATGTTGATCAAGAATACAAATATGTATATACTTTTTGGGGTCGGAAACATACATCCCCTTTCGACCACAAATACAATATACCATATTTACTCTTCAAGTACAGGGTATAATAATTAGCTTTCCATTGAATGCATCCTTCCAGCATATTATGCCCCGTCTTCTGTAGTGGTCCGCATTAGCAATTTCGATTCAGTAACTCCCTCATCGTCATCCAGCAGGCTACAGCCACACAGATCAGCAGTCAAATCCTTGGGCCACTTTCCTCCAAGAACCTCCGCCCTCGGTTATTTTCATTGGTTGGCGAGCATGACGAATGCAAAATTGCTGGGACCTCACCATCACAGCGGAGACTCGTTCTGACTCTGTCCCGGACTTGCGGATGGGCTCTGCCCTGGGTACAAGCTGATTTAATTAGGTCACATGAAATATTTGTTAATTTGCGCCACCTACTTTGATATACTTTGCAGATAGCCAATGGATGATACGCTGTGGAATGTTTGCCTGTCTGGGCAACATCAAGATTCAAGATGTTCAAGTCTGTAATTAATGCAGAGCCTTTACGTGCGTGCCTTAAAGCTCATTTTCGAACGAAAACCTCTGGCCTGCAGGCCAAGACCTCAGGCGAAGGGTCGTTGGAACCCCGAGGACGAGTATCTTTCTTCTTCGTTTTGCAATTACAGTAAACTGCAATTACCTCGGCTGCTTCGGATTCAATTTCCCACATTTCGTTAAGGGTTCCATTTCCATGCAAATATCCGCCTAACCTTTCCCATTTGTTGTGCGCTCTCCTAATCCTTCGGAAAATAATGCTTTTCAATTAGTTTTGGTCCAGTTTCTGTTTTGTTGCTATTGCTGTGGCGGATTCTGTTTGTTCTGGCTCAAGTGCTCAAGTGGAGATAAATGTGCAGTTCAGAGATTGCTCAAGCAGATCCCAAAAAAGGTTTCATAATCTCCTGTCCCTAGTCTCTCCCTTCTGCTTAACAGAAACCCGCACAATCATTCCATTAGATCTGTTGACAATATTATTATACAAACACATTATATGCTCATTAAAAAAAATACAAAAGAAAATGAATTCACGTGTGTAACATATTTTACAATGAACGAAGCTTATACGAGCTGTTTAGAGGTAATAAATTTGTGGGTTTTCTTGACCGAAAGCTACCGGAAACCTGTTAGCTCTCTGTCCCTCTCCATTAGCTGCTGATAGTAAAGTTAAAACTAATTTCAACAGAGGCCGGGCCAAAATTAAACAATTCAAACAAATAATACTGCAAATCGAAAGACAAATGCGTAGAAGTCGATAAATTTGAAAGACAACAACCTACGCTTTGAAATACCGTCCAAGCCAGGCGTTTGCGTTGGCATTATAACCAGATATTTTACTAATGCCTTGGAATGATGATGCTGCTCTCTAAACGAGTTTCGGTAAAAGAAGAAGATCGCTCGCCCACGCACTTCAGCGAGGAGATGCGGAAGTTCAGAGGAGGGTTTGCAGAAAGATATATGTATCTTTGAAATGGTTATGCGGTAGCTACCAGGAGAAACTATTGATGATTATCCTGAAGATCGAGAGTATGTCAATAATAAACTGGGTCTCTCTGCCATGTTGGATAACAAGGAATACTATAAGAGAGAGTGACACAAACGAAAGACAAATAAAGACGTTTCCGGCATCAGAGCGAAAATATAGACAGAGAGATACAGCGAGAGAGAGAGAGGGGAAAAAGGGAAATGTTGCTGACAAATAATAGTTTAATATTACAGAACAAATATCCATACAGAGCCCGAGGGAAAATGTACTCATTGTCTTATTGACTTTGGTCGAAGTCGCGAGCAGTCTATATCTTTTACCCGGGTAAAAGGGTATATTGTATTTGTGGTGATAAGTTGATGTACATATATATGTACATATGTATGCAACGCCCGAAAGGAAACCTTTCCCCACAAAGTGCATTACAGCTTTATTTTTCCGCTTCGAACCAAACCGATTTTTATACCCGGTACTCGAAGAGGGTATATTGTATTTGTGCGAATTTGTTGTATGTAACGCAAAGAAGGAAACGTTTCCTATCCCATAAAGTATATATATTCTTGATCAGCATCAATAGACGAGTCGATAGAGTCTGTCTGTCCGTCTTGTTTGTCGGCTAGTTCTCAGAGACTATAGCATATATTGCATCCAGACTGCTATATGCTCACACTGAAACCAGTGTATTTCAAAAATTAGCCCCGCCCCTTTCCGCCCGCGCAAAAGGGTTTAGCCACTGCAAATTTATCTATTCATTCTGACTATAATATTGATCCAATCAGACCCCAATTCGGGGATCTGATAGATATGGTCCTTCCCTACCGAATTGGTCTCTGAGATCCAGGCGCTCATATAGACGGACGGACAAACGGGCGGACGGAAGGACAGACAGAATGGCTATATCAACTTGGTATTGATTCTGTTCACCAATATAAAGATATGTTCACCAATATACTTTGTGTGGTCGGAAACGTTTCCTTTTCTGCGTTACAAACATACATCCACTTTGTGCACAAATCCAATATACGGTATTTACTCTTCGAGTACCGGGTATAAATAGCATAGAGCACACTAGGATCCTTACAATGGATTGGATCCGAAACATGTAAAACATGAAACCTATGTTTAAATTTGAGTTTCGCCATTCCAGTCTATTCAAAAAGGTAATACTTGTTTAACTTAAAGGATTAGAAGTGTCTAATAAAAAGAATTGAAAGTGGTGAGGTGCGGCACTACTATTATTATGAACACAGCTGTATAATCCTGATAAGCATCAAGAGTCTATATCTGTCTGTCCGTCTTGTTTAACGCTTCGTTATCACAGGCTTTAAGAGCTAGAGTCACCAAAGTTTGTGTGGACACTCATTTGATATCACACTGAATTAAGTTTGTATCGCTAAGACCCCTTTCGCCTCCCGCAAAGGTCGAAAATCTGCTGTATCCACAACTTTGAAGAAAATAAAACTAAAATTGCCATCCCGGAGGGAATGACCATATCTATCAGATCACCGAATGGGGATTAGATTATATCATTATCACGAGCTAACAGATCGTGTTGGCGTGAGAAGTGATGTAGATGACAGATGTAGGAAAAACGTAAAATGTAAAATGTTAAATTTGAAAAAAACCGCTGCTAAAAACCGACTAATAAGTACCGGGGATAAAAGTTGTGACGCGTACGAAGCGTCTCACAAACGTTTTTACTCCTTTATCGTCTATTTGTTTTGGCTGTTTTCTGGGCTACAGTTGCAACATTTTGAAATCGAATGAAAGACCAGAGTCGGAAAGAGATACGCAGAAAAAGGGCGGAGTGGCAAGGGAAGCGTCAGAGAGATAAAAAAATCTCTTCTTTCACCTCGACTCCGATTCTTCTTTTTTGTAGTTTTGCCGACGGATGTCTGCTCACGTGTGTCCGTGTATTCTGTCCGGCGGCAGTCCTCCGCAGTCTGTTCGCCGTCCTCCAGGGGTTACCTGTTTCACAGTTGAGTAGCCTTCCTTCCTTCCCTAGTGTTGGATTCTTTATGGCCATCGACATTTCCACAGCCAGCTTCGAGTCAGAGACAGAAAGATATACAGAAACAGAGCCATATCTTTTGTCGGCATCATCCATCGCTGTAACTTACTTCTATTAATTTTTTTCTTGTAAATTGTGCAAAAAGAATCAACAGGATACAGCAGGATGTCTCCTTAGGATAAGTAACTAGGAACTGGGTCAACTAGCAAGTAGGGAATTTAGGAAAGACTCCGTCCACAGGAGTTTACAAGGATTATACCATACGTACATACATACATACATACATACATACATATGTATAGGTATTGTATACATATGCATATACATATGTACATACATACAGTAAGACCACATATTATTCGTACACCGTCATCACCCAAGTTTGAACCCCTATAAGTTGGCGTACGGTCAACGTAAACAGAAAAAGTTAATTTTGTATCGAAGATCAACATATCTACTACATGCTTATGAAAATTTTTTTTAATTTTCTTCTATGGTATCCTTATAACAATTACCTTAAGCAACAAAATTTGATGTTAGTATTACTAGAATATAAAAAAAATATGTTTAACGCCAATTCTGTGAGCATATTGTTGATTAGAAAATTTAGAAATATAAAATACCGAAAAGTGCATAAATGAGTACATGCGAGTTTTTTTAGTTTTTTATTTTTCACTGCTTAAAAGCTTCACATTTGTATTTTTCTGGGATTGACTATTTGTTAAGGATAAGTGATTGATACCTACAAAAAAATTGTTAACGTTTGCATTATGCGTTTAGAAGTTATGGGCGACGAAAGGCAGGTATTGTGAACATGTACTCATCATTGCTACCCACTGTATGTAATATACCCCCCAACCCTTCCGAATCTACTTAAATCTCTCTTTGGATCGCTTTGTTTTTTTTTTTTTGCAATTCTAGCAGCGAAATTGCGTTGAATAAAATACTGAACGAAAATGAATGAAAACAATTCGGAAATATGTACATACGTATGTAAATACATACATATATTTTTAAGTAAACTGCTTACGCGCTCACGAGGCAACTATAGAATAAAAAGAGAGAGAGAGAGAGGAAGAGAGAGAGATAAAGATATCGCCTGAATGTCCGTTGAAGCTCACCCAAGACGAGACCGAGACATGGTCGAGGCGTCCGAAAGGAACTCAACCTGAATTTTTATTTCATTAAAACCGTTATGGGAAGCGTGTTTCACTGCCATTACGGGATTTGGAAAGGAGGGGAGAACGGAGAACGAAACATTACACTGTAATGATTTGGGCTCCTCTTTGGTTTCTCAATCTTTCAGTGCTTCTGTCGGCATCTTTAAGATTTCTTTTGCGCCTTGGATATTGCTTAAATGCTGGCTGTGGCTGCGGTTGTGGCCTCGTTTCTCTTTGGGGCTTCAATTATCCAAGATTGAGATTTTTTGGCTGCATTTTTGCGACGCATAAAATGTTTTTGATGTTAAATTTAAAATCTGTCTCTGAAGGTTTTCTGATGAAAGTTTTCCGCTTAGCTGGGGAAGCCAGCTAGTCTAAGCCAGGGCTCGTCACAGCCCTATCTATTGTGCATAGGAGTATAACGGCGCCTTCTTCATGCGTCTTCGCACACAAACGCAAAACCGGCGAGTTCATTGTTGCTTTGTTTATCCTAGTTCCTTCCCTAATGGACTCTCCCTCGCCATTGATATGTGAAGAGTGCAACATTTTCTTGCTGATGAAGGGACTATTCCTTCGGCCACTGTTCCGCAAGTGAGATGTTACAAACGATTGACTCCACTTCGAATCTAAGAGATATTCTAGCTGAAGGAAAAACCTTAAAAAACTTCAAATTTCAACTCTAGCTGGGCTCTTGGTCCATCTGCGTTTAGAGTCCTGGCTTTGCCCACGACGGACTTCGATGCAGCGCGATCGCGTCAAGACTCAGAAACCCAAGATACGCGGAAAACCCATATAATCGTACACAGACATGAGACCGCCCGACCCGCAGAGAGTTGTAACTCCCATGTGTGTCTGCTGATATCTACACCTTTACCTTTACCAAGAAACAACAACAGCAGCAGCAAAAATTACAGCAGTCACCACCTTTTCTGGTTTACACTCCTCATTCCTCATTTTTGAGTTCTCCAGTTCTCAAGGGCGTCGGTGCCTTGTGAACCTGCTTATGACTTGGGATGCCATAAAAACTACCTAAGCAGCCAAAAAGACAGGAAAACCAAAAGAGTTAGAAAGGGAGCGGAGAGGAGAGATCCCTTCTCCATGCATATGTATACATATATATGTATGTACACATGGACATGTACATATGTATAGGAGGTGGGGGAGTCGGACCTGTTGCTTACTGCCTTATGACTGGGAAGTTATTAAACAAAGCGTCAATTGACTGCCGCCGGCTGACTCCTTGAAATTTTGCTTCTGTGCTTCTCCGATTTCGGGCTTTGGCGTTTTGGCACTTGGAAATGTACATTCATGTACATTACATTAATTACCTTATTGGCTTCCGTCTTACTCTCTGTGAAACCCGTCCAATGCAGCCGCAACAATAAAGTGCATGTTTAAACATCAATTTAACTGGGAATATGAGATTAACAAATCATTTTAATTCAAAGTCTAAAGAACAGTACATGCCATACAATTAAATGTAAAATAAGTGGTAACTGCCCATGAAAGCATTGCATGATCCCCCACACTTAAATTTTCAAATGTTAATAAATAAAATTGTCATTTGCTTTCTTTACAGGTAAGTTCCGAAACTTAAGCCCTCCTAGCTCTGGGGAATTACGCGTAAGTCTGCCATTTCCTGTAACCTAACAGTCGCAAATGGGTGGAAATACTCAGCACTCGCGGCTCCGTTTCAACCTTAACACTGTCGGCGTCTGCAAATTAATAATAATGAAGCCCAAATTACACAATGACACGCACTTGATGATGTCTGGTCCCGGTCGCAGTCTCGTCCCCACTTGTGCTCTCGGCTATCAATTAAGCACATCTTTCAATCAACTGAGAGACACTCGACTCGACTTGATTTTTGTATGTACATATACGTACAACGCATTTGAGCTAATAACACTACCCGACACGATTTTCCCTCAAGAACCCAAACCAACTTTTTATACCCGGTATAAATGTACTGTATTTGTGCTCGAAAGGATGTATGGATGTATGTAACGCAGAGAAGGAAACGTTTCCGACCCCATAAAGTATATATATTCTTAATCAGCATCAATAGCCGAGTCTATGTCTGTCTGTCTGTACGTCTCTCCGTCCGTCTTGTTGAGCGCCTGGACCTCAGAGACTATAAAAGCTAAAGCCACCAAATTTTGCATTCAGACTTCTGTATGTTTACACTGTTACAAGTGTATTTCAAAAACAATTATGAGCCCCGCCCCCTTAGAAAACTAAAAACGCCATTCAGTAGGGAAGGACAATATCTACCAGATCACCAAAATTTGTATTATATTCCCCCATTCCCTCTGCTTCGTGTAGTGTGTGGTTCTAGGGAAGGGGGGCGAGCTAAAGGAGTGTTTTGCGTGAGAATTGTTGTAAATGTAGATGACAGATCTACATTATAGATAGATCCGCTAAGGTACAGACTTAGTACTGAGTACCGGGTATAAAAGTTGTGACACGTAAGAAGCGTCTCACACGTCCCTTCTCGTTTTTTTCGAATGTTGTCGGTACACTTTCAGGAAAGTCCAAATAAATTTCTGTATTATATTTGCATTTATAGCACTCGGAGTCGAATTCCATTTTAACCAATTTCAATGCTAATTTGTCATCTGCCATGAAGCGTGGCACAGGCAGTCGAATCCACACCGTCGCCCCAAGTCCCTCCTCGTCTTCCTCATTAAGAAATTATGCAATAAAGGGGATCTGTCGCAAAAGCTACCGATGTGCCAATAAAACTTGCCCTCCCTCCTCCTCCTCTGGAATCCCGTTCCAAGCAGTTCCCTGTTCCCACTGTGTTCCCAGTGTTCCCCCATTTTTCTCCCTGCAACTCGCACTTAATTAAGAACTTCATTTAGCACCTTTGACTGGAATGCTGGCCCAGAACCAAGCAGCCGCAGCCCCAGCTCAGTTCCTCGCAGGAGCCGGTTTTTCGGGCTCCATCCTCAGGAATTTAATCGCGATTTGCATATCGCCCTGTACGGCCTTCTGCGTTCCTTGGGTCTGAATCAATATTTTGCTTTCTCACGCTATGTTCGGATGCGATGCAAGTCCAAGTTCAGAGAAGTTGAGTAAGAATACTCGAATTCTGGAATGCAGAGCACACATTTGGCAACTACTCTGCCTGATTGCATTCGCTGCCATTCGGCATACCAAGCTTCCGTCTAAGTCTAAGCCTTAGTCTCGTCTCTAGTCTTCGTCTTCAGGTTTAAATGGTATCACATGTCGACGTCGCGACGTTGCTTTTTCTACTCAAGTGAATTTGCATAGCTACCTATATGGCTATGCCTATGACTATGGCTATGCATCTGCCTATGCCTAGGCCTATGCCATTGATGCTCTCACCTCGGTATGCCGAATTTTTCAAATAGTTTTAATCCTTTGCCAGGCCTGGAGGGCTACCCATGACAACGAGGCTTTTTTGTAGAGCAGACCTATTGAAATATTGTGTGTGGTACTTTTGGCATCTACATATCTACAGAAGATATCAGGTATAATTTTAGTAGGGTATTCCAGCTTCTCTTACTTGCCTTCTCTCTTTTTTCTTTCACCCTCCACTTTCTTTGCTGCTTCCTGCTTGCCCCTCTGGCTGTATTTGATGATAAATAGGCGCAAAGGTAAAAAGCCAAAACGTGAATGCGAATTTCGTAAGTCTGGACTCATGTTCAAGAGGTAAATACTCTTAGAAGGGAAGGATGGTGAGCGGCAGGTGAGGCAGGCAGAAGCAGTAGCAGTGCTGTGTTGGTTTTTTTCATTTCAAGTGCAAGCCATACCAAAATGGAGGCGAAAAAGGCAGTCGAGGTTGAGTGCCTCCTGTGCTTTGGCTTTGACTCCTTTCTGTGCTGCTCCTGCTGATGCTTCTTATGCTGCTTCTGCTGCCTCTTTGGGCCCGTTCAGCTTCCTCTTCGGTGGCTGCCGTTGGATGTTTTTGCTTTATGCGCTGGCATGTTTGTTTGTCAACCTACACCAACAACACACTTCTTTACAGAAGCAGCAGCTGTTGCCAGAAAAACATTTTCTATTCAAAGGGGTTATGCCCGCAGGAAGGATTGGCCAGGGGGGGTTCAGTCAGTCAGTAGGCGCAGGCGCAGGCGCTGGACACATGGCAATATTTCATTACCCACAGTCTGTCGTTTTCGAAGTCGGGGCTGCCTGTTCGCTGCGATGTTTCCTACTCATTTTGTGCCACCATTTGAGGCATTCTTCGAGGAGCACCCGTTCAAGCCGCCCCTCCATCTCGCTTATCTAGCCAAAAATATGCAACAACGCTTACGCACATGTAAACGGGGAACCTGGAGACCAGGCACTGTGGGATAGTATGGTCAGGGTCCCCCGTTGTCATGGCCACGACGTAGTCATTGTGGAAATAATTTTTATAAATGGGAAAATATAATCGAATGCTATAAAAGATGCTAGATATTATGATGAATACAAAGTTAAAACAAAAAAGAGAATGGAGGTACAGATCCTATTTTAATTACATGAATCTAGGATCAGCGCTCTTCAGTGTGGTTGCTTCCGCCGCACAGGAAAGTCCTTCGCCTGCACCTGCTACAGGGGTTGGTGGTCGCTGATGTTGCTGCATCGTCTCATCATCTCCGTGTTTCGTCTCCATCGCTATGCCACACAGTGCCACACCCCGTATGATGGCATAACTTTTTGCCACTTGCGAATAATTTCCATAGCAGGCAGAGACAATAAAAACGAAGCGAGACATTCGAGAGACAGGGTCGGGCAGATGCAAAGCTCCCTTCTCCCCTTCTGTGGCAGCCGACAGGTGCCTTTCCCCTCCCCGCTTTTACGCGCATCTGCAAATTAAAAACGCATTTTATTTGATGTGTGTGGCAGCATCAACGGAGCAGTGGCAGTGGCAGATGCAGATGCAAGGCTTGGCTTTGACAATGGGCCAGAGACAACACTACCGCGTACGGAGACACCTACAGAGTTACAGGCAGACATAGGCAGCAGCTACACTGTGAAACAAAGTTGTGCTCCCAACCCAAGCAAAATCTATTGCAAAGTCGTGAACTTTTTAGTCCGAGAGAACTCAGTGTACCTCTCCTGTGTGAAGAGGTTTAATTGTTAGGTTGTGTGTATGATACACGACACAACACTCGGCGACAATGGAGATGCAAGGAGCATGAGCAGCTGGAACAGGGGAACGCCTGTTGAAATCAAAGCTTTGTGGTGCCGACATGATGTGTGGATGATGATGACAGGTAGCCGAGTGTTTAATTTATGTCTTTTTAAGCACTTTGCCCAGCCGCCTATTCTGCATAAAAACAGAGAGCCGTAGAGAGAGAGAGACACAGAAAGACGCAGATAATATATATAATTGTTGAAGTTGCATCTGTCTGGGTCTGTCTTGTTGATAAGGAAACACTGGAAAAACTTTGCCAGCGAGTGGGTATTTTTCTATTAGTCAGATATGGCGCAATCCCATCCTACAGACTTGTGGCGGCAGTCACATGGCTAGACGTACAGAAATCTACATTCATATGTAAGTATGTATGTACTTTTAGACATTTTGGAGGTAGAAATCAAAATGGAAAACCTTTTCCATTTCGTCCTTTGCGCACAGAATTCTTGCCTCAATCAAAGACACATTAATTATCTTTTACCCTAAAGAACAAACCCTAAAAGCATTCCGTTCCATTCCTATTCCAAAATGTAGAAATATTAATTTGTGCTTTAGTTTCCGCTGAATATTCGAGGTACCCCATAGCCCATGGATTATTAGGGCTAACCATGCGATCGTCCTAATGGAAAATCATTTCTGTGCCCCCCACACATGTATTTATGCACGAGTGTATCCAGGGTTCTCTACGAATCTATTGTCAGCTGCAAAATTGGTGTTTGGTTACCAGGAAAGGGCGGGGCTGCGGCCATAACAAAGGGCCTCATGGGGATAATGCGTAACGCAGGATACATATTAGGAGCTGAAGAGAGGGTGGGGTTGGTAAGTAAGCGATGAAAACTCTTATTTCGAGCACACGGACACACGCACACACATTTCCTTTGGGAAAGTACCCATCATTACATCGAAACGAATCAGGCCCTAAAAGGGAACAGATAGGAGCCAGGCAACACTATTCCAACTGCTGGACTTCTGGGTGCCTTCTGACTGACAGCTGAGTCCAGAAAAATGTGTCAATTTGCAGCAATCTAATCTCTGTGTGCGGTCCGCCGTTGGACCCTCTCTCTTGCATCAAAATTCCATTGAATTACGAGCATTCATTCTCAGTTCGTATGCGTTTCTCATTTAATCAATTATTATACGGGTATATGTTATATTATGGCGTTATCTTATGGCATTCTGTTTGTACAAATCGATCACAGAACGAAAGTGACACAGAAGTCGTATTGAAGTTTGGTGGGATGGGGTCTGCTTCACATTAAAAATCCTCAATTAGTTGTATTATATACACATAAATCAGTCAAAATCACACACACATTCTGCCTTTCTTCTACAAGTAGTATTTTGATTTGGGTTAAAGATTTCTTGCCAATGAGAATGGCAGGGGATTGATAACCAACAAGGCTTTAAAGCGCCTAGGCACAAAAGGGGATGGGGAGAATAAGATGACGCGCCAAAAGTATCTCTAAAAGTAAAATTTCCATGAAAAACATGGATCGTATGTAAGTGCAAAAAAATGTACGCCTGTCTTGGATATATATATAAGTTGAAAGCGATGACAGCCCCGATACGTATTAATGTATAAATGCTATATCTCGTGGGATCGCCTTGAGAGTGTGCGAGATTTCATGTTAGTAGCACCAAACGGTATTCGATTTGTTTATTTGTTCAGGGCAGAGATTGCCCTGAAACTATCGATGATATGTATGGAATGTGCTAATGAATAAATTACCTGTCCGAGGGAAATGTACGACCCAACTCTTGGGATTGCCTCTCATTGCTACTTTGCGCTCATCATCTTTGGGACAGCGGAGCCCACAAATATGATTTAATTTTTTAATTGTCGAGATAAAAACGTTCTCGCCTCTTCCCTTCTCTCCACCTCAAGAGGGGATCGCAGAGGAATGTGTTAATGGCCTTAATCGGATCTCATAGATCAAAGTTGCAGAGTCATATCCTAAAGCGTCTCCCCCCGCACTTCACACCGCATCATTGTATCACTGGAGCACGAGTAGGTGTAGAGGAGCTTGGCTACAACTCAATTTTGGGTTCCCATCTGTCCTTTTCTCTGTTACAACTATCATCCAATCACGTCCGGTACTTTCTTCTAATTCTGATTTGGACTCCGCTTCGGGGTAGGTAGTAGATAGCCTGCAGACTCGACCTGTTCTTAATGGCTTTTCAATTCAGACATTAAATTGATGCTCTTTACCTTGTTTGTTTGTTTATTAGGTGTATTGGGAGTTGGGTTCTGGGAGTGAAAATGCTGAGTCGTGAGAGAGTGGAGAATGACTTATGAGAATGTGAGGACGGAGATGGATAGAAATGTATATTCGGGAACCTCTGGAATCTCGGTTTAATTACGCTGGAAACATCAGTGTCCTTCGCATATTTCAGGCTATTAAAATCCCAGACATCACACAGGGCACAGACAATACTAAGCTAATTAACTGGTTACCAAGTAGAGGAGCAAGACAAACACACACACACAGGAACCGGCATGCTGATGGCAATCTACAGCCCCCACATGAAAATCCAGCACCGCCCTAAATGCTGTCATAATTGCGGCCCCAAGAGCCGGCTAGGCTGGTCCCTGCCAACTCCTTAGATCATGTTATAGTACCACCACGTGCAAACGTCAATTAATTAAATACAAGATACCAAAAGCGTTGTAAACGCCCAGAAACGCCGATCCTGCGCTCCCTAGACATGCAAGAACCAGCCAGTAGACAGGGAATCATTCTGGAGTTAAGAAACGATTCTTAAATTCTGAATATTCATCTGCCTGGTGACTGGCGATCGGCTGAGCGCTGACTGGGACTCTGGAATGTGCTCGGGCCAGAATACGTTCAGTTCTGTTCTCTCGGTTATTTTTGTCTAGAACGAGTTTTCGTTGAATACCGCTACCCGTGGCGACTGGTGCTGCATGCTGAGAGTCGCCTGTTGCGCGTTGCAGTGGCAACTTCCTGTGTCCACTCTAGCAAAAGAGTCGAGGCAGCCGTAGGAGGAATTGTCATTCGCGGAAATTTAATCAAAGTGCTTGGGATCCAGAGGAGTGGCCCCTAACCATTCACCAGTGTGCCACTGGCCATTCGCCAACAATTGAAACTTGAAAACTTTTCATTTATTTGCTCACTCAATTAGTGGGAGAAGAGCAAGAGCCCTGTCCAGATGAGCCAGATCATCTAGTTTTCTTTGTTGCCTCAGATTCCTTGTTTATTTGGACGATCTATCTCTCACTTTCTCTCCATCTCTCTCTTTCTCTCCCCAAATGCAAAGGGGAAGGCAAAATCTCCGTCAAGTGGAGGCTGGCCTTCTGTTTAAGCTCTTTGCATTCCTTTGATTTCCAATCGAAATTGTAACTTATTTTCCTCCCTGGATAACGCCCCCTTCTGTTGTAGGACGAATGCGTATCTATTGATTGTTTGATTCCATATGAAGCTAATCGTGTTTATTATTACATTCTCGATGTCTCTTAATTGCCTAGATTCTAGATTCTTAATGAATTTTAAATAATTTTCGGTTCTGTTCTCCACTCTATGCAAATTAATTTGTCTGCGTTTTTTTGAATTGCTCAGATTGGTTCCTATTGCATCATTCGATATCGGGAGATTGTACATATGTACATAGGGACGTATATATTCATCCATATTTGAATGTTCGATTTTTGGTCTGATTCTCCATAGAGATATTTGGATACATTACTAAAGGAATTAAATAAACACAAAGGAAGCTCCAAAAACCTTTTCTTGCATTCCATTTATACATTTTGTATAAATATATTCCTGAACAGCATTTTAAACAGTTTCAGAGATCTCGGAAACTGCACGCTGGGCAGTTTTCCAGGGCTATTTTACGCCAAGCGCGTGTTCTCTCTTTTACCTAGTGTGGCCCTAGCAGTTCATCGATACACACAGACTTCTTTTTACTTCGGGTTTCTTCAGTAGAAATTCCCAAAGTTCCATTCAAAAGTAGCTTAGTATCTTTGGCATACATATATTCATTTCTTACCCCCATCCAGCGCATGAATCTCTCCACTCCACTCTACGCGACTCGATATTTTTTAGTGCAAAACCATTCAATTCCGATCAATTGCCATTGATTGATTTAAACCACACCAAGTGGATGGAAAAGGAGCTGTCTTCTTGAAACTGTTGAGGTGTCTGGGGTCTGGGATCAGGGGTTGGGGCTGGGGTCTGGCCGCTAATTCAACAGCTGCATTTTGCGACCAAACACTGGGCAATTCTATAATACGAGTAGTAATGCCTCGATAAATTCGCGTCTACGAGCACACAAAGACTTCCTCTTGTCCGCGCTGGAAAAGTTTGTGGCTCTTTCTGAAGGCGGCAAGCAGACATAATTTGCATCCCTTCTGTTGCATTTCAATTTAAACAAATGTCTTGGGACTCTCAACCAGAGTTTTTATGCAGAGACGGAGCCCCACAAGCCGTAGAATGCCATTTTTCTTAATTTGTGGTTTGCCAGAAAAGTTTTCTCGTTAATTTTTGAGTTACTGCAATGCGTTGAATCCCCATAACGTTTGATGATTGGATATAGGATGGGAAAACTGATTGGGTTCACGACATATTGATGGAAATATTTGAAGAATCAAAAAAAAATATGGACTTGCTGGGCACCTGAAACTATGTGGATACCAAAAAATACCAAATTTGTTTAGCTGTCACCACGAGACGCGATCTATCAGAGCCCCATTTACAAGAGTAGATCTCCCCACTCACGATCCCTAGACGAGGGAGGAACGGTCATAAATCGTTTAAGAGGCGAACACGCCCATCAGTGGATCTGTGGACAGGTGGACTTGTGGCCCGGAGAAGAGATTCTGCCACAATTTATTTAGTTTAGTGCACATGTCATTAATGATAATTTATAAGTGGTGGCGAACAGCCAGGCAGACAGACGTGAAGCAGGGAATATACATACACATACATATGCACAAACATGTATGTATTTACAGTCGTATGCAATGCTGTGAAGGGTGCCCGCCCTACCATTGGAGGGGGATAGAGAGAGAGAGAGACGGAGACGCGTGGGAGTTGTCTAAATATACAAGTAATTGGGGTGGAGTTGGGGCAAGCAGAAAGAGACCACTTTGTGGGATCTTCTGTGCATCTCTATAGTATGTGGGACTTGAGTGTTTTCTTTATTTTATGGTTTCCCAAGTAACATAAAGCTGCTGATCTGCCTCTGATCTGCTGACATTTCAATTCCGCTCTGGCCAAGAAGTATTATGGTGCGGTGATCTTTCCCTGCCAGTTGTTGCCTATGCTAATTTTTTGCGGATTTCTCCCCAAAATTAAACGGCCATAAATTGTCAAATAAAAGCCTGGTTATTGGCCTTTGGAAACTCATTAAAAAGGCCTCTGGCTATAGACAAAGCAAACAGCAATTTGTATGATTAATAATCGTAATCATCAGAGTCAAGAAGAGTCAAGCCTACAAATTATGTTGTCACATGTAAAACAGACAGAGGAGGCTCCTACCTCACTGCCATCTCATTCACGCGTCTCTAACAGGATTATTTGGCATGCCACATTAGCATTTTCATGCCATGCCATCTAAAATCCTTCTGCTTCTGCTTCTCCTTCCTACCTGCTCGGACATGGACATGGTCTAATTTCCTGTCTCCCGTTTCTTCTCTTCCACCGCGTGAGTTCAAAGGTTGATTTTCAGTCCATGGAAAGTCTTTTTGTTGTTGTCAATTTTGGTTTATTCATTCCCTATTATGTCCACATGGCCTGTAGTGAACCCTTACCGCTTCTTCTACCATGTATATTATGTATGCTGCATGGAACTGTATGGAACTGCATTTGTATCTGTATCTCCCTGTGATGCGTGGAACTGCCATCGATTACTGATTTAATTAATTATCAACGCTCTGTAGTGTGTCTTGCAGCCTCTCTGTCTCTATTCCTGCCCTTTGCTGTTGCTATAATACATACCACAAACATTTAATTTGAGATTTACTTGTATTTCAAATGACTAAATTGTTGCCATGCCCCCCACACGGCTCTCTCAAATGTAGGCTCAAGAGTAAATCTTAAGACCAGGTAACTGCCCAAATGTTATACTTAACGGCTCACCAATTCCACAAATTACCTGTGTGAAGTATCTCGGCTTGCATCTCGACCGCAGAATCACATGGAAAACCACATTAAATCAAAATGTCAACAACTTAGACTTAAAACACTAAAAATGTCCTGGTTGATAAGTCGAAAATCGGAAACCACTTTGGAAAACAAAATTCGCCTCTACAAATCCATACTGAAGCCTGTTTGAACCTACGCTATACAGCTTTGGGGGACTGCTAGCAACTCAAATATTGAGATACTTCAGCGTCTAATGCAAATATCCACAAAGATCTGAATATTCCAACAATTAAAGAAGAAATAAAGAAAACTAGTAAGAAATACATCGACACACTAAACAACCACGAAAATAATTTAGCCTTAAGTCTATTAGACAATAGCTTAACAGTAAGAAGACTGAAAAGATACCACATTCTCGATATCCCTGATAGATAAATCCAACAAACTGAAAAGATGTTATATATAATAGCAGGGCTCATTGGAAAACTGCTATTTCTGTTAATTGAATATTAATTATACAATTTACTTATTGTTTAAACAAACAGATTGTAAATATAAAGAAAAATAGAGAGAAAACAAAAAAAAGAGTAAACCAATTGAAAATATATAGATAAATTTAAGAAGAGAATCAGACTAACACCACATTTCTCACTTGCTTCATCACATATTCTCTTGTCATGGAGAGCATTTGTTCCCAGAGAACCATTACCATTTGTAGCACACCTGTTGCATATTTTTGGTGCCCTTAAATTTTTATTTTTTTTCTTCTGGACGTTGATATGCAATGACTGCACCATCAAGTGACCCATGCGACACCTTCGGTTTCGGACAATGCGCGCCTTGGGTCGTCTTGCGTCGGGAGGAGGGCGGGTTGGCTGGCTCCCCGCGACGGCGTACTGCGCGCCGCGCTAATTGGCTTGGCCAGCGCTCGTACGTCCTTTCTATCTACAATCCGATTATAAGCTCCTTTTAATCTCGATTTGTATTGATCTGATCTCGATGAATAGCTAAGCAAGAAAAAATTACCAAAATCACAAACAAGACAAAACTAAAATGAAACTAACTACGGGAGAGGTAGGCTAGTATAAGAGATTTAAGAAGAGGAAGGGAGTTAGTTGAGGATATAATGTGGTAGAGGGAATTATAATCCGAGCATAAAACCCTAAAGGGTTCGTGTGAGGCATAATTCGATCTACATAGTGGAAGGAACAAAGGAATAAAGTTTCTAGTGGGTCTAATGGGAATCGTAAAGTTTATGCGGCTCAGCAAGTCAGGGCTGTCTACATCCCCCTTTATCAAGTTGTGCATAAAAATTACACCAAGCCTTTTTCTACGACTAACTAAGGATGGAAGATTTATTAAAAGAAGTCTACTACGGTAGGATGGCAGTCTCACAGTTGCATCCCAGTTGAGGCCCCGTAGGGCAAATAATAAAAAGTTTTTCTGTACTGATTCAATACGGTCCTGATGTATGTTGTACTGAGGGCACCATACACATGAGCCGTATTCTAAAATCGGACGAACAAGCGAGATATAGAGAGTCTTCGTTATATAGGGGTCCTCAAATTCCTTTGACCACCTCTTTATAAACCCAAGCACACCCATGGCTTTATTTACCATGGTAGAAATGTGTTCAGAAAACTTTAACTTGGGGTCTAGTTTAACACCTAGATCATCAACCAATGTAATTCTCTCAAGAGAACTACCGCAGAGGGTGTAAGGAGCCAGGAAGGGGCTGGAGCGATAAAAAGTCATTACATTGCACTTCGAGGCATTAAGTTGTAACATATTTGCACAGCACCATGACTGAAAGCTATTGAGATCAGATTGCAAGCGAGAGTGAAATGAAATGTCCTTATACTGGACACAGAGTTTAACATCATCCGCATACATAAGTACTCGAGAATTTNGTTTCTAGAGGGTCTAATGGGACTCGTAAAGGCTATGCGGCGCAGCAAGTCAGGGCTGTCTACATCCCCCTTGATCAAGTTGTGCATAAAAATTACACCAAGCATTTTTCTACGACTAACTAAGGATGGAAGATTTATTAAAAGAAGTCTACTACGGTAGGATGGCAGTCTCACAGTTGCATCCCAGTTGAGGCCCCGTAGGGCAAATAATAAAAAGTTTTTCTGTACTGATTCAATACGGTCCTGATGTATGTTGTACTGAGGGCACCATACACATGAGCCGTATTCTAAAATCGGACGAAAAAGCGAGATATAGAGAGTCTTCGTTATATAGGGGTCCTCAAATTCCTTTGACCACCTCTTTATAAACCCAAGCACACCCATGGCTTTATTTACCATGGTAGAAATGTGTTCAGAAAACTTTAACTTGGGGTCTAGTTTAACACCTAGATCATCAACCAATGTAATTCTCTCAAGAGATCTACCGCAGAGGGTGTAAGGAGCCAGGAAGGGGCTGGAGCGATAAAAAGTCATTACATTGCACTTCGAGGCATTAAGTTGTAACATATTTACACAGCACCATGACTGAAAGCTATTGAGATCAGATTGCAAGCGAGAGTGAAATGAAATGTCCTTATACTGGACACAGAGTTTAACATCATCCGCATACATAAGTACTCGAGAATATGTTAATACAGAAGGCAGGTCATTAATAAAGAGTGTGAAAAGTAAATGTATCCTTCAGTTTGCATATTTCTTCATTTCTAGAAGAGTAGTCGATGATCTCTGTATCTATGGTGAAAAGATGCTCGCACTCTTAAGATGCACTATCTTTTACTCAACCACAAGCCAGAAAGACTTTTACCATTGATTGCAACTTTTTCCAAGATTCATTTACGCTCGAGAGCGGCAAAGAGTTGTGAGAAGGTGAAACCCGAACAAATCTTTGAAAATCCCACAAAATTAAATCATTTATGAGCTTTAAAATGTTGGTTAATTTATTTTATGCTCCTTCCTTCCACCCCACTGCTTCTGCTTCTGTCATTGGCCGGCCACTAAATTGTTTTGTGGTTAACTGTTATTTTGGCCAAGAGAGAGAGAGAAAGATTTTGTTTTTTTTTTGTCCGACTTCGAGTATCTTTGGCTCCTTGCGGTAGTCTTAGAAGAGGAAATCGCAGCTCAGCTTTAATGGCACTTGTGGTTGAATGTTTTGCGGTCTGCGAAATGGATGAGATCAGTGTTGGGTGGGTGGGGTGTTGTGGGGCGGGGTGTGGTTGATGGCAGCAAATACATCCGAGCCGGGTGCTGATGGAACGATGGGCTTATGAGTCGGTCTTAAATGCTTTTTTATGGCTTGAGCTAAGTTTTCATTTTGATTGGATGACTCGTCTCACTGTTCACATTTTTAATTGGAACAGTTTGGTTCGAGTTTGACAGCAACACGTAGTAGCCAATGCCTTCAGCATTTGTCGATTCGCAAAAAAAACGAGGAGGGACGTGTGAGAAGCTTCGTACGCGTCGCAACATTTATACCCGGTACTCAGTCAGGATATCTGTACCTCAGTGGTGTTTTTCGAATTTTACATTTTACATTTCTTCTACATATGTATGTATGTCATATACATCTGCATCACTTTTCCCGCTAACACGCCCTTATTTGCTCGCCACCCTCCCACAGTGACGCACACTGAAAGCAAAGATGCTGGACATGATGAAATAAAATCACTGGAAATAAATGTCTTCATTCTGGATATAAAAATGATCCAATCTGTTCCCATTTCAGTGATCTAATAGATATGGCCATTCCCTACGAAATGGCATTTTTAGATTCCTCTTATCTTGAAAATTGTGGTTACATCAGATGTTCGCCCTTTGTGTGGGGCGCCCCCTTCGGAAGGGGGCAGGGCGAAATTTTGAAATACACTGGTATCAGTGTGAGCAGTCTGGAGGAAACATTGGGTGGCTCTAGCTTTTATAGTCTCTGAGATCCTGGCGACTAACAAGACGGGCAGACAGATATGGCTATATCGATTTGGCTATTGATGCTGATCAAAAATATACATATGTATATACTCCATGGGGTCGGAAACGTTTCCGTCTCTGCGTTACCTACATCACATTTTGCCCACAAATATAAAACACCCTATTTACTCTTCGTGTACCGCGTATAAAAATACAAAACCAAGTAAGACAACACTCGAACACGGAAACGTGCTTTGAATACTCACTTCTTCGTCCAGAGTACCAGGCATTGCCTGCATTCAGAAAATCTCTGCCTCTGTCTCTATCTTCTATCCGCTCACTTTGTCTCTGTCGCTGTGTTTTTATCTCGTGTCCAAAATCCAATCTTAAATCCAGTCATCACATCAGCCCGGCCATCAACTGTGACTGAATTGGGTACTACAGCACTTTTGACCAGAGAACCACTTCCCAATCACCCTCTCTCCATCATTTAATTCAATTTATTTGATGGTGTGAAAATGAAATGGTAAATGGAAACTAGAAATGTAGAAATCGTAGAAAAAGTTCCTTTTATGTTGGAGAATTGTATTTATACCCGGTACTCAAAGAGTAAATAGGGTATATTGTATTTGTGCGAATAACGGTTGTATGTAACGCACAGAAGGAAGCTTTTCCGACCCCATAAAGTATATATATATTCTTGATCAGCATCAATAGCCGAGTCGATAGAGCCATGTCTGTCTGTCCGTCTTGTTTGTGGGCTAGTTCTCAGAGACTATAAGAGCTAGAGCCACAAAATTTTGCATTCAGACTGCTATATGCTCACACTGAAACCAGTGTATTGCAAAAATAAGCCACGCCCCCGCAAAAGGGCGAAAACCTCCCAAATCTACAGTTTTGAAGATAAAAGAAAACTAAAAACGGCATTCCGTAGAGAATGGCCATATCTATCAGATCACCAAATTGGGATCTGATCGGATCATTATTATAGCCAGAATGAAGAAATAAATTTTCAATGGCTAAACCCACCCTGGCCGCAGCTTTTGTTGTTCCTTTCACATTCTCTCATTCACACTCTGCTTCTGCTTCACTCGGCCTCTACCGACTTTTAACCAAGACTCGGGTTTTAACGCTCTGTATTAGAAAAAGAGTGACAATCAAAGTTGCATACAAGAAATTTTCATAGATGGCGCCACTTTCGAAAAATTTGCTGTGAAACCTATCGGTACAATATCGGTTAAATATCTCATAAATTGGAAAATATTAACTGATCCAATTTGTTTGATGCATTTTATGTAGTAGGATTTTTACTACGTGTTCTGTAATGTGAACGATATCTAATGGCTGGCGATGTTTTCTACATCTAGATGTAGTCCTGAGTGCCGGGTATAAAAGTTGTGACGCGTAAGAAGCGTCTCACACGTCCATTCTCGTTTAGTTTTACGATTTTTCCAAAACAAAATTCCAATTGCCTTAGGGACATTCTCGAGAGTCTCCACTATTCCTATATTTGGATTCCCAGACAAATCAAATTGCTCCTAATGGGATCCAATCTCTAAATTGATACCATTGAATAATCCGATTAATCAGGATCTCCTAACTCATCCGAGAGCCCGTGACAAATCAACGGATGACAAACAACTATAAATAAATGGCAAATACATAAATAACAGAGCAACGAAAATATAATGATTGTCAATTGGAGAGGTAAGCTGAGGCCGAATTTTTGAACACGATTTAGATGAAGATGTGAATGGGGATATGGTGGAATGGAATGGAATATGAAATCGAACACCTTTCTCAGCTATTTCTGGCTGATTTTGTTTGTTTTGACCCACCTCCTTCCCTCCTGTCTTATGCTGTGTCCCCATCTGCGGTTCATTCAAGCGAAATTAATTAAACAATAAAATTTGATTAATGGCTTTGTTGGGGAGCGTGTGTTTGGGTCTTGCCAAGAAACTCTCTGCTTAACCTGTTCGCAGCTTACGCATATTTTTCGTTGCTGCTTTTAGTTGTAGGGTTATGGAGAGTGGTGGAGATGCGATAAAAACGACCCCCAAAAATTGGACATTGGTCCGTATGAGCAATGTGCACAGAGCCCGAGAATGTCTCACACAGTTTGCTCCATTTGCCGTCAGTAATTAGAGCATCGTAAATTAAGTGTAAATTTCGGTCCAAAGTCTAAAAAGTCGTACAGCTTTCGAAACATATTTCCAAGAGAAAAACTGCGTCTGTTGACCAATTTGTCTTAAGTTTTTCTTTATACTCAGTTAAAAATAATCGCACTATGTAAACATTCAGCATGTTTTCCCATTAGCAGGTTCAGCATATTCGCGGATGTTACATACAACATTCACGTCGGACAGGCTATTTTATATTCAGTGGATAAAGTTTCTAGTTCTATTGTTCTCTAACTTTTTAAATTTCCCAATAAATGTGTCTGCTCGCGGGGAGAAAGCTTGCAAGAAATTATTGGCTTAGTTAAAAAAAAAAAATGGTTCATAATCATTATTTGGGCAATTCTCTGACGTCGAACAGTACGCTCGTACGCATTGCCACCTGCAGAACTATCAAAAAACCATTATGATACACCTCTTGACGACTTCTATAGCTGGTGCGAAAGTCGATTTTGGTCAACCGTTCTCGAGATTTTTGCAAAAAACCTTTCGATTCCCTCAGGAAAAACACGGAAGTGGTTTTCACTGCAACCGATTAAAAGTCAGATTTCAGCGATAATATTTATGCGAGTTTCTGATAAGTGTAATTAGGAAAATGTTAAATAATTTGTATTATACACAAATATAATTATTACTTTATTTAAAAATTAAATGAAGTCCTCTGTCGCACCGGACTTGTCAAACAGGCTTAAACAAAAGCAAGGAGGGATGTCTGAGACGCTTCTTACGCGTCACAACGTTTAAACCCGGTACCTAGTAGTACTTCTGTACCTTAGTGGTTTTTTTTAAATTTTACATTTGACCTTGTTTTCTACATATGTTATCTACATGTACATCAATTCTCAGGCCAACCGCTCTTTTAGCTCGCCCCGGCCCCTAGAGCCGCACACTGAACGAAGCGTAGTACGGAATGAGAGAATGTGCAAAAAATAAAAAAGGCTGCTGGGCGGGGTGGGAAGAGCCACTGCAAATTAATTTCTTAATTTTGGCTAAAATAATGATCTAAATAGATATATTCCTTCACTACGAAATGGCGTTTTAAGTTTTCTTTTATCTAAAAAATGGTGGCTGTGGAAGACTGTCTCCCTTTTGCGGGAGCGGAAAAATTTGGTGGCTCTAGCTCTTATAGTCCCTGAGAACTAGCCGACAAACAAAACGGATAGACGGATGGACGGCCAGACAGACATTTCTATATAGACACGGCTATTGGTGCTGATCAAGAATATATATATTTTATGGGGTCGGAAACGTAACGGTAACAAAACTACGTTGATCAAATTGAAAAATGTAAAGACTCAACTTGGTTGTAAAGGAGTGAGTGTGTACACATTCTTTGAATGTTATCGTATGCTTTTCTCTACTCTCTGCTGTAAAAAAAATATGCAACTCCTTTTAGATAATTTCCTGTGGAAATCTTTCTGTCCTAACATTTCTTTTCACAACATTCGCATAAATAACGAATCGGGCGCTGGAGCCATTCGCTGGCTGTTAGCTTTTAATGTTGCCTCCGGGTGCATGCCACATTTAGCATGCTCCATCTTTTGACTTTCCCTCTATCACCCTCTGACTACGTATAATTATACAAACGTGGGCTAAAATGTTGCATAGGAGCTCTTTTTTCTCTTTCTCGCCTCCCTGTCTCTTTCTCTGCTTTTCTCCACGAACCGGGCGGCTCTTTTAGGCGTAATTAAAATTACTCGACTGCAAGCGGTACGGAGGGGAGCGGAGTGGCGTGTAATGGAGAGGGTATGCTATGGATGCAGTGAATGCATTTGCTGCAAACACGTTCCAAGCAATTTTCAAGAAGTCTTGCTGGTCCGAGAGGAGGTTGGAGGTCGTCTCGTCTCAGTCGAAGTGCTTTCTGCCTGACGAAGTGGCGACGTCAACACTGACACCGAGCATGTTGCACATGCTTTTTTCACTCATTTGTTCGACTGCCAAGATGCAAGATGCGGCAAGTTTTAGAATCCCTACACCAATTACTCCCCTCCCTTGCCCTGATAATTTCGAAATGCGAAAATTTTTCAAACATAAATAACATAGTGGGAAGGGAGCAGGCTGAGCGGTGACCCAGACGAAACGAGAAGGGACGGGTGGGACGTTTCTTACGCGTCCCGACTGTTATATCCGGTACGCAGTAAGACAAATGTACCTAAGTGGTTTTTTGTGGTGGTGGTTTACATATGTCATCTACATCTACATCACTTCTCATGCCAACACACTCTTTAGCTCGACCTCCCTCTCCTAGAGACGCACACTGAACGAGGCAGAGTGTGGATAATAGAATGTGCAAAAAACAAAAAAAAGCGCAAAAGGGTGCCAACCTCCCAAAGCTAAAATTTTAAAGAAAAACTAAAAGAAAACTAAAAACGCCATTCCGTAGGGAATGACCGTATCTATCAGATCACCAAATTGAGATCAAATTGGATAATTATTATAGACACAGGCTATGGCTAAAACCAACCCGTCCCGAAGCTTATATTGGTTTTTTGCGCATCCTCTCATTCACACTCTGCCTCGCGCAGGGTGTGCGGCGTCTGCCTCTGCCATGACTCTGCAGTGCTAAAAGAGCGTGTTGGGGTGAGACGTGTTGTAGATGTAGATAACAGATGAAGAAAAAATGAAAAATTTGACAAGTAACCGCTAAGGTACAGATGTAGTACTGACTCTAGTACCGGGTATAAAAGTTGTGACGCGTAAGAATCGTCTCACACGTCCCTTCTCGTTTATTTTCAAAATTGTGGATACAGCAGATTTTTCCCTTTGTGCAGGCGGAAAGGGGCGGGGATATTTTTTTTTTTTTAAATACACTTGTATAAGTGTGAGCATACAGCAGTCTGGAGGCAACATTTAGTGGCTCTAGCCCTTATAGTCTCCTCGAACTGGCAGACAAACAAGACGGACCGACAGACATGGCTATATCGACTCGGCTATTGATGCTGATCAAGAATATGTATACTTTGTGGGGTCGGAAACGTTTCCTTCTGTGCGTTACATATGTATGGTACATACATCAAATTTTGTGCACAAATACAATATACACTATTTACTCTTCGAGTACCGGGGATAAAAAACATTTTCCTTTCCATTGACATCAAAAATTATGAGCCAATATTGTCCATATTGGCTGAATGCGAAACATCTGTTAATGGAAAAATGGGGAAATTTAAGGATAGGAATATCAAAATAACTAGAACCATGCCAGAATGAATTACCCTAGAGAACTATCTGTAATCATTTTTACTACTCTCTCTGAATATGTAAATAAATCCCTTTCAACACGCTCTTATTTTAACCATTCTTTTGCAACTTAAAAATACAGTAAATAAATATCCAAACTTTTCGTATCTCCGATTTCTTTGCAAGATAGCCATTGCTGGGAGGCAGCAAACATTTGTGATTCGAACGTGCAACTAGTTCGAATAACATAAACAATTAAACCTCTGACTGAAAAGGTCGAAACTTTAGGTCCCCCCGGGGTCAGAAGGGTGAAAATCGATGAAATCTGTAAAATTAATTAAGTGCGAGGCAATGTTTAGGAATGGAACGGAATACTGGTGTGCCAGAGGTAGTAATCTTAATATCAATCGCAGTGGTCCAATATTTGTTCAAATTTCTGTTCTGCCTGTTGTATTTGTTTCATTCCACTCCCAGTGCGGGTTCGCCGCGGGTGGTGGTGCCAATTGAGTCATGTGTTAAAACTGTATTTCACATACAGTCCGGCGTCCTCCGACAACCGACCACCATCCAGCGTCCGTTTCGGCCAGTGGAGGGGTGGCCTGAACAACTGCAGTGAAAGTGGAGGGGTAGGCAGAGCTCGTTTCACCATTTGTTTGTTTCTATTAGAAGAGGGCTCGCGTTTTCCTCGCCAGTACATTATGCAGTGGGGCGAAATAACCATTAAATAAAATCCAGAAAAACAAAAAAAAGGTGAACAAATTTTGAAAACAATTGAGATTTAATTGCATTTTCTGACCTGAAAAGTAAGAAAGGGCAGGAGCTCTTGTAAGCTGGAGAAATTGCTCCAACCTAGAAAATGGTTGAAAGCTGTGTTGACCTAATAAATAACGCCCCTCCCTCCGTTCGATGCTCATTAAATGAACCGCTCCACGTCAATGGCAGATGTTGCTGCTGGAATTTGAATAATGCCAAACGGCTAAAGCAAAGTGCTCGTAGAATTCAAAACAGCCATCTCAGTGAGTGTTCAGTGGGTGCTGGCTCCCACACTCTCTCCTTGCTTTCGCTTCCTGGGCGCCTAATTAAAACTCATTACCATAAGCATACAACTTGAGCAAGCAAATTTCCTCCGTTCCAAACCATATCAAAAGCAGACTGCAGGAGGCAAGAACTATTAGAAGGAGACGGTGATAAATGGCAGACGGAAAATTTCAATCAATTTTCAAATGAAGCAGAAAGAGGCGGGTAAAGAGAGAGAGAGAGACAGGGGCAGTGTGTGGACAGGGCTGGACAGGAGCTATGGGGTCGTTTAACCTTTTCTTTGGATAATGCAATTTCCTTGCCAGACGGCGGCAATTTCTGGGTTTTATACCCTGTACGGGATGAACAGGGGATATTCCTGCCGGTATATCTCAGGATTAGCAGCAGCTTTTCCAATCCGTTCATAGATATTATATTAATTGGGAATTTAAAAAGAATGCCGTTATGTGTATGTATGTATGATTAATATAAACCTGTTGAGTATGATGTCTTTGTGCAAATGGTGATAAAACAAGGAAGAGGGTACTATATAATTCTGCCTTGTTTTTGTTTCTTTTTGGCTTCCACTATTTGAGGGTTGAATTTGCTTTAAGTTTCCGCACCTATCCCTCCGCTCACCTCCTGTTGTGTGGACGGCTTTCGTGTATCAGTCACCCCTGTACCATAGTAAAAGTGAAAGCCACATGCGTGCAACGACCCCTTTTTCATATGTATGCTTCGCTTCATCCCCTCTCTCTTTAGTCTCCGGCGCACTCTCTCTCTCTCTCTCTCGCTCGGTCTCTGCTCCTTTTGGCATTAGCTCTCTTTTC
The DNA here is from genome assembly GCF_900245975.1 of Drosophila guanche. Classification (NCBI taxonomy): domain Eukaryota; kingdom Metazoa; phylum Arthropoda; class Insecta; order Diptera; family Drosophilidae; genus Drosophila; species Drosophila guanche. The sequence continues at coordinate 984,178 of NW_022995744.1, read as the reverse complement.
GCTTGACACTCTCCCTATCTATTCCATCGCATCCATCCCACTCTCTCTTGCTCAGTTTTGTCTGCCTATTTATTTCCCTTTTGCACTGTTTGCTGTTGTTCTTTTACCCGTCGAAAACTTTTCGACCACGTGCTCAACAGTTTTGTCATGCTGTTGACTTCTGTGCGCCTGTTACAGTGCCGGCTCGCATTTTTGTGCCAGGCTAAAAAGGACGAAGCGATGAGTGAGATTTTCTCTCACTTTCACTCCCACTCTCCCTATGCTTTCATCATGCCCTCTCTATCTCTCACTCTCCCTGTTGAATAGTGGCCATTGAAACTCAACTCAAAAGTTAAGTGTGCCTTGCGTTTGTATTGGTTGGTTGGCGGCTTTTCAGGATTTTGGAGAACAGAAACTCAGGGTTTGAGAGAAATGGAAACGAAGGAAAGGAAGCTCGAGTTTTAGTTTTTGGCGTCTGCTTTTGTTTCGCTGAAATTGTTGTTTGTAGCTGTTTCCCCACTTGGCGGTACGGGTTCAGGGGCTTGTCTCTAGTGCCAACTTTTTGAAATGTTCGTTATTGTGCGCCTCTTTCTCCCCAATTGGGTCGTGGGTTTGTGGTTAGGTTGAGAATGAGGTGGGGAAACGGTATGAACTGAATGAATATGCAAGCTGAAAATTAGAAGTGGACGGAGTGGTGCAGGTAAAATACATACATATATTCGGGATCCATCCAGAATGCGTCAACAGGAAAATCAATCAGTGCTAAAGCATAGGTTATATTATCGATATTCGGAAAACCATCTTGAATACGCTACAGCCCTAAGTGTAATGTAATCGTACTTAATAAACCCAGCCTAATACAATTGTGGGGCAACGTTTTAGATGCTTTCACTTAGTGGAGGTGGGTAAGTTTCGTGGTGGCTGGGCACTTCCCAGTTAGGGCAGCTTTTCGCATGCTCTTCTTCTGCATCTGAGATATACCGAAAGTTAACCTTGGCGTGCCGCATCCGGAGACCAGCTACCGCCCATGGCACTCTAGGCGCCCATCCCTCACTCACCCCAAAAGTTGGGCTAGCCTTACTTCTGGCGGCTCTTCCTTATCAGGACTGGATATTGACTGCGATACTCCTGCCAAACTTTCGCACCCTTTAAAGGGCCCTAAGGCCCTGTCTCGACTTGTCTGTTTACGGGCGCCGCTGGGGCAATTGCTTGCTTGGTTTGCTGATCATTACAGTACATCATTTGAAACGAAATTTCACTGCCACTTCCATTTCCAAGGGCTGCCGTTTTCCCGTTTCCGTTGCCATTACCACCCACAGCCTGGAAAGTATGGGTAAGTGGCTTGCGTGAGGGAAATAGAAACCATGTGACCATCTCCCATCCCGTCTATTTCTCTCTCCAGACGCTCGTGTTGGGGAGGGTGGATATTGCTGGGTGGGTTTTGGTTAGATTTGTTTCTTGTGCCAGACAAAGCGTAAGTTTTCTATTAGACAACGGGGCAGGGTGACTTTTACAGCGTCAGCTAGAATGAAAATAAAAAGGGAAACTGACGTATTTGTAAGTTCAGGTCATTTATTATGCTCATGACACCTTTCAGGCATCCCAAAATTTTGGCATCCAGCCACCCCTTTTCTCACCCACATTTTGCCAGCCATTGCAGCCTCATGGCAACATTTGTCATCCCTCGTCCCGCCTCCCGTTATGCTGCTTCCATTGTTGGCTGCTGGGTGAAATTATGCATCAATTCATAAAACTGGCTGGCTGGCCACGGCTTATCGATTGAAGCTGGGGATGGTTGAGCTTAGGTATATTCCGATGCTGTGCGGTTGGGTCTATTTCGATGTGTGGCACCATTTGAATGGACTTACCACAGGAGATTAAAGAGGATCAGTTATGGCACAAAGCCTTACCTTGACAGGTACTAATTGAAAACTGTATTTCTGATATAAAAAAAGTAATTTGGAATCATCAGAGAATATAAAGACAAGGCTTGGATATGATAATTTTTAAGTCTGAATTCTTATTGGAGCAAGAAAGATTAGTTTTAATTTATTTTTATGTCTCTGCTCTTCTGAGCCATTTCTTATTCATTTTAGTTATACTCCCACAACACGCTCCTTTAGCTCGCCCCCCTTCCCTAGACCCACACACTGCAGACTCTCGGCAGAGGCAGAGGAAGAGGCCACATACTGCAGAAGCAGAGTGTGAATGAGAGAATGTGAAAAAAACAAGTATAAGCTGCGGGACGGGGTGGGTTTAGCCACTGCAAAACAAATTCATCATTCTGGCTATAATAATGATCCAATCGGATCCCAATTTGGTGATCCATCCCTACAGAATGGCGTTTTTAGATTTCTTTTATCTTCAAAATGTTGGAGGTTTTCGCCCTTTTGCGGGGGCGGAAGGGGGCCTATCTCATTTTTGAAATACACTTGTAACAGTGTGAAGAAGTCTGAATGCAAAATTTGGTGGCTCTAGCTTGTATGGTACTAAGGAGCTTTTATGGTCTCTGAGATCCAGGCGCTCAATAAGAAGGACGGACGGACGAACAGACAGACATGGCTCGGCTATTGATGCTGATCAAGAATATATATACTTTCTGGGGTCTGAAACGTTTCCTTCTGTGCGTTTCATACTTTGTGCACAAATACAATATACCCTATTTACTCTTCGAGTACCGGGTATAATTAACCCAAAGAAATTAAATCCCAAGGACCCCAGCGACACAAACTGTATGGACCGCAAACTGTGAGCCAATTTAGATAAGCTCAAGGATATATAAAGAGCTCACCAGCACCAACCGCACCAGGGCAGGGTGTTGACAGTTTGCTGTCTGTGCGCCACACTCCATTCATATCTTGTGCAACGTAACAATTAGTAAAGACCATAAAACGAGGCAGTCAGTCGAGTAGAGCAAACGGGTAGGATGTGGGGAAAATTATGGAGCCGAAATCTAGTTGAAGTTGAAGTTGTTTACATTCCTGTCGAAAAAGCATAGAAAAAGTGCACTAAAGTATCTAAATTTGTGAGAGAAATACAGAACAGAATGGGGGCCACAAGCACAATCTATACACTATTCGATGTGTGTATGTAAACTCCCGCAGATACTCGCACATGCTGTGCCCTGCAGATGATGCATTGAACCTGGAAGCGGGCACTGTGTATTCATGACTACAGTTTAGAGTAAATACAAAATTCAAATTGTGAAGCGAGGAATACAAACTTCCAACTTGTTGCCTTCAATTATCGTGCAACTTTCAGCCTCCCCTGCCCTTCCCGCCCGCTGGAGAATCATCTAAATAAACAAAGAACCGAACGAGCAGAAGCTATAAAAAAACCCAGCCCCAGACGATAGTTGGGGCAAACACATACATATGTATGTACATAAATGGTCTCGAAAATGAATAGATCCCGGCATGGAACTAATGCATGTTTTCGTATAAATTTCTCTCCACAAAAATGTGTTAAATGTTTGCGTAAAAAAACAATCAGAGAACAGGAATTTTCAAACAACATCTCCTACCGCCAGAGCCGCACCCGTATTCTACCGAGACTTAGCTCTTTCCTCTTTCTTGGGTTCAGGTTCTGCTTCGGGTTAAGGTTCGTGTTACTAGCATTCGCTGGTAGCAATGTTTCGTTTGTTTTTTCCGCCTTTCCTGGGAAACGCTGTTAGCTGGTCAGGCTTTGGTTTTCGGTATTTGCTATTTGGTTACCAAGTCAAGTGGCAGGTTACCCTTCAATCGGCCCACTCACCACACTGAACCTTAGCCAACCCAAGCGTTCCAGAAATGTTGATATACCTTCATTCGTGGTTGCAACCGATAGAACTGCAGCTGAAGCCATCTCGAATAACGCCCATGCTAGCAAAGTGCAGGTGTGTGGGGAAAATCGTATTACAGATTGTACGGAAAAACAGAAGCTAACGATGTGTGAAGAATGCGTACATATAAAATAAGATCTCTCTAAAATGTTTCAATTTTCTTTACTCTGGAACTTGTGAGAATATTAAATCCTTTGTAGATCCACTATAATAGTTTTTAGAGTCTTGATTTTGCTGATTCAATGTCTAATTTAATTCGATCCCTTATCTTCCCGTTAGAACGCGTCCTGCGCTACTGTGAATCCCCGTCAGTGGGCACCTGCTGCACCTACAACATGGAGACCCGCATGGCGATGCAGTCGCGCCAGCAGCTCGAAGGACACACTAAGGAGCAAATCACGCGAATGTCGGGCATCCTGGGCAGCAAGGCCGTCAAGTTCAATGGTACGTAATCGAGGTTTACTCCCGTTTCCCTCAACAAGCCACTTGAATCTGACACAGTCCCCAAACGCTGGAACGCATTGATGAGGGATAACAAGAAGGAGCCACCGATTCGAGATTCGTGATCGAGTTTGCGGGTGTCAAGTGGTCGCTGCCACTAGCATGGTGCATGGTGATATTTAGAAAATCGGGCTGGCCTCGAGTTACACACAATGTCAAGTGGCAGACGACAATGCGGATGTTGTTAGCTCATTCAATCTCAACGGATGCAGCATGCAACTTGGTTGGGGAAGAGGCCAGAAATAAATATAAAATCGAATTCGAAACATTTAGTTGGGCGGATGTGCGTTATTTTCCCCAACTCAAAATGTTCTTGCGGTCTGTGGTCTGAACATTTTTCTTTAATTTGATTTTCCTCTCTCTCTCTCTCTCTCTCTCTCTCTCTCTCTCTTCTGTCTCTCTCTGTCTGTCTCTTTGTTTTGCAGATATTTTCAGCGAATTGCTGGTGGAATCAAAGGCCCAGTTCCACACGATGTTCATGCGTACCTATGGAGTGATCTACCAGCAAAATTCGTACGTCTTCTCGGATCTTTTCAAGGAGCTGGAGAACTACTTTGCCCGAGGTCGAGTCGATCTGATGGATGTCATGGACAAGTTCTTCAACACGCTCTACCAGAAGATGTTTACCGTGCTGAATACCCAGTACGCCTTTGACGAGAAGTGAGTTGCCATCCATCCAACCATCTCTCCTTAATGGGGGTAATCGAAACCAACATTTGGAGACAAAGGCAAACGTGTGAAACCGCAGTGTCTCGGGCTGTCAACCGGCGACGACGAAGACGGAACTTTGACATTGCCTCCTGCCTGGTGTGCAATTTCAGTTGACGATTCAATATACATTTACACCCTACGCCCTACGCTCTATGCCTGCTCTCGCTTAAAGTCTCTTTTGTTTTCGTCTGAATTTGATTGCGGTTAACACGCTTAAAGGTTAGAGGAAACGAGTCCAAAACGAATGGGGGATATACTGAATGCTAATGAGTACATACATACTCAGGCGTCCTACACGCATCAAAGATCTCCTCTACCTACAGTACATCCAACTAAGAGGCGTAAAGATAGATAGATAGTCTGCCCAAACCGACTACTCAACCCAATCATGCTGGCGCATCCCTGACCCCCCGATTCCTATACCCAGACATGGAGCCTCAGCCAACAGCAGAGCCCCATCCCCATTCCAAATGTAACCGCACTTTATGTCAGTTCCTGTTCCACATTTGCTCGCATTTCCAGATCCTAAAAAAAAAAAAACGAGAAGGAACGTGTGACACGCTTCTTACGCGTCACAACTTGTATACCCGGTACTCAGTACAACATCTGCCCCTTAGAGGTTTTCATCAAATTTTATATTTTTTCTTCATACTTTTTTTAAATACACATGTAACAGTGTGAGCATACAGAAGTCGGGATGCAAAATTTTGTGGCTCTAGATTTTATGGTCTCTGAGTACTAGGAGCTCATCAGGACGGACTGACGGACGGACAGACAGACATGGCTCTATCGACTCGGCTATTGATGCTGATCAAGAATGTATATACTTTATGGGGTCGGAAACATTTCCTTCTGTGCGTTACATACATTCACTTTGTACACAAAAACAAAATACCCTAATTACTCTTCGAGTACCGGCTATAAAAAACATTGCGCCCTCTTGTCTCATAGCACTGGAACGGGTAAGGCTACTCCGGTGACCAGCGACTTGGATTGCAATGTTCCGCGCTCCTGGCTGTACGACATTTTGGTGTTACAGGCTTCTGCTCCAGCTCCAGTCGCAGGCTCGTGTTACCCACGCGATGTAACATGCCGACTCTAATACCCAGCGATTTTCTGCCTCTCACATTGTTTGCGATTCGCTTTTATTGTCATCGTTTTAGTTTGTCGTACTTTGGCACATTGTCCGTTTACTGCCATTGGACGACAACCACAGGAATAGCTATGTCGCGTGATTGCCGGCACTTGCCTGACTACCAGACATTCCCGCTCCTCCACGCCCTGCCCTGTCCAACCCTAGGGCTGCTTCTTGTAATTTTTTTGGTGCCGTGGTGGATCGCCCTCAGAATAGATCAAGGGCGCACACCCGAGATCCCTCTGGAGAGGAGGCAAAATCACTTAATGAGGGGGTAACCTCAGCAGTTGGTTGTGGCGGCGCACACATGGAGAGGGTCAATGAAATACGGTGAAATGGCAGAAGGAGGGGTAACGGGTTTTTGTGACGCCACATAGAAGACACAACACACACAATGATTTCCATATGACCATGAAAATTAATTGATCGTGAAAAAAGACCTACCCCACATAACGTTGCCTTTTTAGTTAATTAATTACTAGCTTCTTGCTATCAAGAAAACTCTTAGATCTGCCCTCCCATCATGGGGGCCAGCTGCCGCGGCTGCTGCTTGACTGGTGACAGATACCACTGTAAATGCAACTGGCAGTAATTTCTAAAGTGTTTAGCCTGAGTCAAAGCTGCTGCTTCGTCGTCTCTTCTTGACCATGGTAACAGGGACAGCAACAGTAACATTGTGCATTGCTACAAGTGAATTGACTATGTATTGCCTGATGACCGAACGGTAGGACTAGGCCCACAGCACATTCGTATCCGGTCCTAGGTGCACCACTCCATGATGAGGCCAGAACAGCAACAACACATGGCGAGCAACTATTTTTCATAAAACATTGTGGGGTGTGCATAGAGAGGATTGCGTGGGGTCATGGAGCAGCCGGAGGCGGTGAGCCATGCTATTTAAAAGGGCAGATTTCCGCTAACAAGCAATGTAAATATTTTTCCTTTAATTCCTCCTCATTTTTCCTCCGTAGATACATGCGGTGCGTCAGCGAGCATATGAAGGAGCTGAAGCCGTTTGGGGATGTGCCGGACAAGCTTTCCGTTCAGATCAAGAGATCATTTGTGGCTACTCGCACCTACGGACAGGCCCTGGCTACGGCTGCCGATGTGGTAAAAAAAGTGCTGAATGTGAGTATGCTGAGCGCAAATGTCCATTCAATCTAACCCAATTTCTTTCGCGCCATAGATCCGCCTCAATGCCGACTGCACGGGCGCACTGACGAAGATGCAACACTGCGGGGCCTGCAAGGGATATACGGAGAAGCCCTGCACCAACTACTGCGTGAACGTGATAAAAGGCTGCCTCCACTACCAGCACGAGTTCGAAGGCGAGTGGGAGAACTTCGCACTGGCCATGGACAAGGTCGCCGAGCGTCTCCTGGGCTCCTTTAACATTGTCATGGTCGTGGAGCCCCTAAACATCAAGATATCTGAGGCCATCATGAACTTCCAGGTTTGTTTTGCCAAATACATATACACACTAACATACATACATCCATACATCAGAGTTGTCGCGTAGTCATTAGAATTTGCATAAGCCAATGAATGGCTATTTGCAACTCGCTTTTGGAAAAAAGATCTGTCGGTTGGTTTTAAGACTCTTCGGAGTGGGGAGTTCTTACATGGTCTAGGATAGGTTAATGGTCGCGCTTCTTAAATCAGACCCCAACCCAATAGATGAATTGTTTCTTAGTGAAACCCGTGAGAAATACTTACTCGATCAACCTACAACGGGCTGGGTAACTATTCCAGCTGACTGCATTTGAAGGTAAAAGACAAATGCTTTAAGTATGCATGGCATTTAAATAGAAAGAAGAGGAAATAGTTCACAGATGCGTGGCCATAACTTATTGAAATTTGGTTAATGTATTTTAGCTCTCCCTTCAGTCCGTTCGTCCTCTCTGGCCAGATTGATGTTCTTGTTGTGTGTGCCATTTGAACGATTTATTTGGGCAACATTTGGCTCGCATATGAAATTAATTTATATATCCACCTTAAATTTAAACATTTCTCGCCGCTTCTTCTTCTGTTTCTACTTTTTTCGCTGCCTTGTGTTCTTTGTTTCTACAATATTATTGTTGTTTTACGGCATTTTGTTTTTAATGTGTTTACTTTTGGAAGTATTTCACATACATACATACATACACACCAACATACACATACCGTACGGGGTACATATACGTAAGGGGCTATTTTGAAAAAATACCAAATAGTTTTTAATTATACCCGGTACTCGAAGAGTAAATAAGGTATATTGTATTTGTGCAAAAAGTGAATGTATGTAACGCACAGAAGGAAACGTTTCCGAGCCCATATAGTATATATTCTTGATCAGCATCAATAGCCGAGCCGATTGATCCATGTCTGTCTATCCGTTCGTCTTGTTGAGCGCCTGGATCTCAGAGACCATAAAAGCTAGAGCCACAAAATTTTGCATCCAGACTTCTGTATGCTCACACTGTTACAAGTGTATTTCAAAAATGAGAACCGCCCCTTTCCGCCACCGCAAAAGGGAGAAAACCTCCCAAACCTACAATTTTGAAGATAAAAGAAAACTAAAAACGCCATTCCGTAGGGAATGACCATATCTATCAGATCACTGAATTGGGATCCAATTGGATCATTATTATAGCCACAATGAAGAATTAATTTGCAGTGGCTAAACCCACCCCGTCCCGCAGCTTATATTTGTTTTTTTCTCATTCTCTCATGCACACTCTTCTCCTGCAGTGTGCGGCCTCAGCCTCTGCCGTGACTCTGCAGTGTGTGGCTCTAGGGAAGGGTGGCGAGCTAAAGCAGCGTGTTGGCGTGATAAGTGTTGTAGATGTAGATGACAGATGAAGAAAAAATGTTAAATTTGACAACAAAAAAAACAAAAGGTACAGATGTAGTACTGAGTACCGGGTATAAAAGTTTTGACTCGTAAGAAGCGTCTCACACGTCCCTTCTCGTTTAAATTTTAATTCCTATGCGTTTTCTAATGCTGCCTCGACTCTGGCGGTATCCTAATTTGAACTTAGCTAAAGCCGCTTTTGATGATTGCAATCTCGCTCGGCTTACCTTGAATTTTTTAAGTCTAAGAAGAACGGGAAACAACCTCTTCCATTGCGGGAACATGTGTACATACGTACATATGTATGTATCTAAATCAGCTGTAAAGATAAGTTTGATGGATAAGTTTCGTACACTACTAAGAGAAAGAGATGTGAAGTTCGTGACAAAACAGTCGGACAGGCAAAGATTCTACTCCGCGCAAAGGTCTCTGATCACTCGAGTGTCTCTTAATGAGTAGCTGGTGGGAATCAATACTTATCTGTAGCCATTAAGACTTTATATTTTGTGGGTTGTGAATGGAATGGAATTGATTTGAAATGTGTTTGTTTTTTTACCAGTAAATTGGGAATTTAATACGAAATCGAATCTTGAACTTTTTGCCGCAGGACTCTGGCCAAGACATCACCAACCGTGTGTTTCAGGGTTGCGGTAGACCCACCCTAAGGCGAGCAAAGCGCTCCGTTCACCCCAAGCTCCAGCCAGTACAAGAAATCAATGTGAATGGCCCCGCCGAGCCGGATACCCTGGACATAGACGCCACGCTAGATGAGGCGATTGTGCTGAGAGAGCGAAGAGCTGCAGAGCCAGGCTCACAGGAAAGCTCCGTCCCATCACAGTCCCAGGAGCAGGGCGTGGCCAATAATGGAGGAAACAATGCTGGTGATGAAGGAGGCGGTAGCGGCAACAATCGTCGCCAAAAACAGCGCCGCAAGCAGCAGCAGCGACGCAAGCAGCAGAACAACCGCAACGACAACGACGGAGATGAGAACGAGAATGGAGGCGGTGGACGCGAACCGATTCTGGACAGGATAGTTCGGGACATACGGCAACGGGTGAAGGAATATAAGAAGTTCTGGTCGAATCTGCCGCAGTCCATATGCAGCAATGAGGACATAGCCGCGAGCTCCGATGTGGATGTTCTGTGCTGGAATGGACACACCATCGACAGGTACGACAACAGAAGAGTGCAGTTAGAGTATAACTAAATCTTTATTCAACTTCATTTGTAGATACATGCATTCGATCACTACGGAGCACGGCTCCAACCCGGAGTTCATTGGAAACCCATCCAACACCCGCCAAACGGCTCAGATGTCCTCGCAGCTGTTCCATCTGAAGAACGCCGTCAGCCACCTGCGCAATGCCTACAACGGTCAGGATGTGGAGTGGAGTGAACAGGGTAGGTCAACTAAAAGCTGTATATGTCCAGTCACACCCACTAACTCCATTCTTTTTCTGTTTTGCAGAAGAGCCGTATTTGGGCAGTGGAGCTGGATCGGGATCGGGCTCAGAGGATGACGAGGACGATGACGAAGGCTCTGGCCTGGGTCCCTTCGAACCAAGCCACAAACCTGATGTGGATCGAACCTCGGTAGATGCCGACAACGATGACGACGAGGATGGCCATCCTCAGATTCCCACACACACATCCCGGCCGAATGTGGAGGACAAAAATCCTTTGGTCCACCCCACACAATTCGACCATAACAATCTTGATGATGATCAGCATGGAGATAACGATGACGAGCTGGAGGAACGCCTTGGTGATGGCGATTCCAATGCCGATGGCGATGCCACTCGCTCGTCGAGCGCACCGGAGAAGATGACGCTACGTCGCGCTCTGGTTGTCTACTTACTGCCCCTTTATATGGCGTGGTTCGGTGGCGTCTGCGCCGATTTGCTGTGATTATTCAATGTGCGACCTCGCACAGCTCCCGCCCCCACACCTCTCAGTCATTCATCCGTGAATAAAAGAAATTAGGAGAACTACACTTTATATACGAACTGCGAGTCCAAAATTTTATAAAAACTTTTGATAAAGCACTCAATATGCAATCAATCGGGATAGGAATATAGTAGGTGTAAGCTTAAGAGGATAAGAATTAAGAGGAGGAGAAAGAATACGTAACGATCCCCCATCATATAGTTCAGTAAGGACCCCTGCCTAGGTCTAAGTGCGAAATTTTAATTTCTAAGTGAAACGAGAGAGTTGAGTATGTGAAAATGAATGATTGCGAGTGCGAATGGGTGCCTGTATAATGTGATCGTTTAGCAAAAATTAAATGTAAACCCTGTAGCCCCTAGAGACCTAAGCGGTTAACATACACTTACATTTATAATATGTATTATATCTATATATATAGGGAACAGCACACACCTCTGTCTCAGAATGAAATCAATTAATCCGAACAATAAAGGCAATAACTAATGACCCCCAAGTGCCCAAACCTGAGTTAACGCTGACATATCGTGCGGCCTTAGAAAAGGGTCCTCTCATTTGTGTCTTTTAGAGACACTTCTGTCAGAAAAAATACTCTTTTCAACTAAACACACTTCGTAAGCCTAAATATTTATTCTTATTTCTGAATTCGACTATTTTAAAGAAAGAAAAGAGAAAAATACAAAAAGTAACAATGAAAATCTAAGCAGTTTTTAGTGGAAAGTGTACATCTTTAAATCAAATATGAATTGTTGCAGCAGAGGAAAAGATGTACTGGACGAAAAGACGACTGAGTTCCCTATCTTCAATGAAAGTGTTCAATCTCAGGATTTGGATTAGTCCACCATTTTCTTATTTGCCGTTATAAGACGCAAAGCTATATTCTTCAAGGTACCACCTGCGTCTTTATAGCCGGTACTCGAAGAGTAAATAGGGTATATCGTATTTGTGCTAATAACGGTTGTATGTAAGGCACAAAAGTAAACGTTTCCGACCCCATAAAGTATTATATTCTTGATCAGCATCAATAGCCGAGTCGCTAGAGCCATGTCTGTCTGTCCGTCTGTCCGTCTTGTTTGTCGGCTAATTCTCAGAGACTATAAGAGCTAGAGCCACTCAATTTTGGTTCCAGACTGCTGTATGCTCACACTGAAACCAGTGTATTTCAAAAATTAGCCCCGCCCCGGCAAAAGGGTAAAACCTCCCAAACCTACAGTTTTGAAGATAAAAGAAAACTAAATATTTGCCGTTTCGTAGGGAATGAATATATATATCAGATCAACAAATTGGGAGCCGATTGGATCATTATTATGGCCACAACGAAGAAATTAATTTGCAGTGGCTAAACCCACCCCGTCCCGCAGCTTATATTTGTTTTTTACACATTCTCTAATTCACACTCTGCTTCGCGCAGACACGTCTCTGCCCTGACTCTGCAGTGTGCGGCTGTTGGAGTGAAAAGTGTTGTTGATGTAGATGGCAGATAAAGAACGAGAAGGGACGTGTGAGACGCTTCTTACGCGTCACAACTTAGCGGTGTTTTGTCAAATTTTAAATTTTTTCTTCATCTGTCATCTACATCTACAACACTTCTCATACCAACACGCTCTGTTAGCTCGCCGCCCTTCCTGACTCGCGGCATAAGCAGAGGCAGGGCCCGTACACAAAAAAAAGCAAAAAGTTAAAAGTCGGCAGAGATGGGCAGAGGGACGTCAGAGGCAGAGGCCGAGTGAAGAAGAAGCAGAGTGTGAATGAGAGAATGTGAAAAGAACAACAAAAGCTGCGGGACAGGGTGGGTTTAGCCACTGCAAATTAATTTCTTCATTCTGGCTATAATAATGATCCAATCGGATCGCAATTTGGTGATCTGATAGATATGGTCATTCCCTACGGAATGGCGTTTTTAGTTTTCTTTTATCTTCAAAATTGTAGATTTGGGAGGTTTTCGCCCTTTTGCGGGGGCTGAAGGGAAGTGGCTCATTTTTTAAATACACTTGTAACAGTGTAAGCATACAGAAGTCTGGATGCAACATTTTGTGGCTCTAGCTTTTATGGTCTCTGGCGCTCAACAAGACGGACAGACAGACATGGCTCAATCGACTCGGCTATTGATGCTGATCAAAAATATAAATACTCATACAACCTTTATTCGCACAAATACAATATACCCTATTTACTCTTCGAATACCGGGTATAAAAAATGTAAAATTTTACAAATAACCGCTAAGGTGCAAATGTAGTACTGAGTGCCGGGTATAAAAGTTGTGACGCGTAAGAATCGTCTCACACGTCCCTTCTCGTTTTAATTTTTCCTGTCTGGGTCTGGGAAACCCCAACGAGTGGTCCAGTCTAATTAGCATTAATCTCTCGTATCTCTCTATACGTAATACGAAAATTGTCTACGTTAGTTTCGCTCAACGGTAATGTAATTAATTATTAGTAGTAGAACATTTCCCAGGAAAATGACGTTGCTTATATTTTGTTATGTTCCGTCTTTTTGCCGCCCTGGTTTATCGTTCCCGGCTAGCTCTCGGGGAAGTCAGGTTAACAAAAAACCTATTTTCTCACGTGTAACGGACAGATCTCATTTTTTTTACACGCGTCTACGTTGGCACTCTTCTCGGCAGGGTCAGTCGGTGTTTTATTTGATTATAATTCACCATTTCTTTAATTTTATAACTATTCTTAATTCCTAAAACATTTTGTTACCTCCACTGACATTCACCTTGCGGAATAAATAAATACTAACATTAAAATACGAAAATTAAAATAAAAAAAATACACACGGATTCTATTTTTCTGCCCGAGGTGGCATCCCCAATTTTAGGTAAACAAACCGGCTGAAATAGACATTCAAATTTGAATGGTTAACTTAAACTAAAAAGAAGTATAAAGTGTCTGGGCACACTGCAAGCAAGTGGGGAACAACCTCTACGCCAGGTAAGTATTGGAGCAAAGCTGTAACAAGTTACATATTTCGACGTGGCGATTTCCCCCTTGTAAAGGCGGGTGGCCAAATAATTCCCCTCTACCCAAGGGTAGAGCGGTAACTTAAAACCTCAAAAAAAAAAAAAATAAATAAACTAAAAAGAGCTCTTGTTAGTAGTTATTGCATTGCTATGTATAAATTGTGAAAGGGGTGTGGTGTTCAGGGGGGGGGGGGGGGGGGGGGTATTATATTTTAATTCATGTGTGACGACTTGTGTTTTGAAATATAAAGTCAAATTTTATTTTTTTTTTCGTCTTAGGTTGCCGACCAATCTCTTGCACTTCTTCCCGGAAACTGACCCTCTCAATATATCCTTTACGGCCACGTTTCCTTCTCTCCTCCTTGCCACCTTGCATCCCTTTTTCACCCTCCCAGGATCCACACCAGAGGCTGCTGTCTGCTCTTCTTCTCCAGCCCTGTCGGTTATCGGCTACTTCAGAAAGCCGTCCATAACAATTTTAGACGCCAACCAATGTTTCTGAACGCCTTTACAAGCACATACCATAAAGAGGGGGTCAATGGAATACCGCTCTTGAGCGCCTTAGTGAAATACTTGATAATAAATAAGTATCAATTATATTTGTAGAAATATCCTTTGAGCTTCTTATTTTTACTTGACTATAAAATCTTAGAAAAAGACGGGATACGGGATTTGACTCTTGTCGCTGTATATTTGCTTGATCAGGATCAAGGATACTCACTTTTTCGCATTGTGAAAACACTTTGCGTACATTAAAAATATTTGTGCAGTTAATTGTTTCCACTAAAAACACAAATTTTCTGAATTTAAAGAAAACGGTCTTGGATTTTTACAATTGAGTTCTGCTACATCTTAACTACACGTTAAAATTTGCGCTGTTGCAAGGTTTGGTACTGTAATGCGCGATAACAGCCGCACTTAACAGTGCAATAACAGTGCATAGTTCGGTTTAGCTTTGGTTCAGTGGTTCCAAAGAATTAATGAACAAAAACTTGTCATTAGCGGGAAATTCAAACACTGCCCAAAGTAACATCAAAGATAAAACTACTCGACACGATTTTGCAGCTTCGATCCAGCCATACTTTTTCTGCAAGATATGGGGCTTAGAAATGGTTTGATGATACTTTTTTTTTACTATCAAAGAAACCGTTACAAGAAAAAGGTTTTAAAAAAAGTGTCTGTCATAGAAAAATTTTAAAGCCCTGTCATTCAGATAAAGTCGGTTTGGTAAGAAGCGGAAAAAAAGTTCGATTTTGTCGAGAAGTGTTATTATCCAGTTTTTCAGATGAAGTATGATAAAATATGTACATACACATGTACATTTGTATGTATGTACATATGTATGTATGCATGTATATGACAAGTACTGAAGTTGGATCCAGGAACACGCTTCGTCTTCACTGACCGCTGGTCCGCAGGTAACTAAGCCTTATTTATGCTAAGAAAGTTTCTTCTAGCAAGCCCCATCTTCATTTAATGTTAATTTTATTTCTTCTTCTAAGTAAATGTGGCTAAGGACCTGTCGGTGTCAAAGTAACAGCCAATAGTCAGCATTAAAAAACGTCAGTATCTAGTCAATTATGACACTTTGGCTTTGACACAATCTGAAAAAATTCAAGACTACTCACAAAGTTTTTAGTTTTTTGTTTACATTAGTATATAATTACAATAGTTACTACTTGCTCCTACTTCACAATAAAATCTACTGTTTTGGTCTGAATAATATTGATGTTAAGATGTGAATGTCGC
This sequence comes from Drosophila guanche, assembly GCF_900245975.1. Classification (NCBI taxonomy): domain Eukaryota; kingdom Metazoa; phylum Arthropoda; class Insecta; order Diptera; family Drosophilidae; genus Drosophila; species Drosophila guanche. Next base: position 968,540 of record NW_022995744.1, on the reverse strand, counting down.
TAGTTTGTCCCAATAGTGTCTTTGTCCGATTAATGGTGTGATACAAGTGTTTTTGTAACTTGCAATGTGAAGTTACTATTTTTTTGTTTAACTACTGTCGAGAGCCAAATCTTCAATCTCGGACGTTATTTTAGCCACATCAACTAGGGTATCGTCATCAGATACTTCCTCATCCTTCAGGTCCGCGTCCTCTGTTAACGGTTTCAAGTCGATTAATTTCCAATCTTCGTCAACTGCCTCGTTCTCTTCGGTATCTTTGTTACAAAAAGATGTGGTCAATTCGTTTAACGAATTCTCCAAGGTACCGACCCGAGCCAGGAGAAGATCCAAGCGTTTGTCCATCGCTTCCAGTGACTGAGAGCTGGAAGTAGGGTAGGCTGCACCTTTTGCCTTTACTTTCCGCACGCCAGAGCTGCTGCAAGGTTTCTCACTAGCGTTCGTCGAAGACATCTGAGTTCCGAAAATATTTTTTCGCTTTTCTGTCGAAATTTGTCAAATTTTTGTTGAACTGTAGATGAATTTGAAAGATGAATGTACACACATATGTCTCGGTGTGCTAAGGTCTCCCAAAAATGTCCCAAATAAAGATTCATTCAGAACAGCCAGCTAAGAGAGCGTTAAACTCCATATCACCACTCGAGACGAAAAAGAATCTCGATCTCCGACCACGCACACCTCCATCGGCATGGGTGTCCGGTACATGCACACGTACACATTCATATCTTTGGGTGCGGAGAACTTGTATCTTTTTATCTCTTGGAGCTTTTAGTGAGCGAGCGAGCGGCGAACGGTAAACAACAACTGGCGAGGCAGTAGCTGCGGGACCGCGACAAAACAAGGCAAAAACATTAGATTGAGGAGAAAACTCAAAGCCCACGAAAATGTGTCAGTCAGATGCGGAACCTGCGATCCAGTGCAAAATTTACATTTGAATAATTACGCAAGTCGCAGACACGTGAGTGCAGGAAGACTAATGTCTGAAAATGAAAAGTGGGCAAAAGCGAAAGTGGAAGTTCAAAACAATGCTCATTTGTACGTAGCATCTGCATATCTCCTTGAACATTTTAATGTGTAGTGTAATCAAGTGCAAAGCAGATACAATATTCGTCTATCCGTTATTCGCATCTATGTCAGAAAAAACAGAAGTTTCAACACCAGTTCTACGTAAGTTTCATTAGGCAATGATGGTATTTAAATTTCATATGTGTGTATGTTTAACTTTTTCACCCATCGCCGTCGTCTGGGAGCCGTTCATCTTTTGTTTGCCCCCTTGTATTTACAGCTGGTTGATGGAAACCAGTTTGCTAGCAAGCCATAGTCAGTGCTTCTAACGATATTTACTTTTTGGGCATCAGACGTTGAATTAACCCGCCTGAATTTCGGTTTCGAGCTGCACCAAGCGGTTGAAGTTTCTTACATTTTCCAGCTTTGTTCTTAGCGCCTAGTAAAGCAACTGTAATTTTTTATGGTATTATTCATATTTTTATGCTTTCAATCTGGAAAAACATTAAAAAATATAAAAAATTGAAAAAAGAAGCGCGACAGCGAAATTACCTAATTAGCAGAGCAAGGTTTCGATCCTCGGACCTCTGGGTTATGGGCCCAGCACGCTTCCACTGCGCCACTCTGCTTGTTCCAAAAATGTTGCCAGAAACTATTTATACCTGTCGGACGAACAACGTTCCACCCTGCAGTGCAAAGACAAAATGGGAGGAAATTGTTAAAGTTACTTATTACTTAAAATTTCAATTTTTATATCAGCAGATACAATAATCTATATATTAGCCAAGAATACTTGTATTCATTTTAAATAAAATAAAGTAAAATAAATTCAAGTCAGTACAAAATATAAAACATATAATAATTGCGCACCGCTTGCCAGCTGTCGGTTGTATAGCGCTTTAGACACATACAGCACAACGAGCAGAGTGGCGCAGTGGAAGCGTGCTGGGCCCATAACCCAGAGGTCCGAGGATCGAAACCTTGCTCTGCTAATGTTTCTAACTCGCTGTGTAGCGTTTATTTTTTTAAATCTTTTTACACCCGGTACCCGAAGGGTACATAGGGTCTATTGTATATGTTTCGTTTCCGACCCCATAAAATGTATATATTCTTGATTATCATCAATAGCCGTATCGATACAGCCATGTCTGTATGTCCGTCTTATTTGTCGGCTAGTTCTCATAAGAGCTAGAGCCACCTAATTTTGCCTCCAGACTGTTGTGCTATTCCACCTATACAAGTGTCGTTAAAATATTAGGATCGCCCTCTCCAACCCCCTCAAAAAATGCAAAATGTAATATGTTAAATTCCAAAAAAAAAACCACTTATGTACAATTTCACTGACTGAGTACCGGGTATAAAAGTTGTGACGCGTACGAAGCGTCACACAAACGTTCCTGCTCGTTTCTTTTCTTAAATCATTTATAAGCATTATTGCATACTTGGATATCTTATCTACTGCATTGTTTAACTTTATTCAGTTTGGTTAATACAAGAATATTGTATATGGACTACGCAACTAAAAGAGAAACTACAACTAGTGCGATGAATGGTTTACTGCCGTTACTAACAGTCAGTAATCCTCGTCGCAGAAGCAGCCATCCCGCGAGTTCTCCACAATCCAGTCTAGATACTTGGTCACTCGAGTGTAGACCCCCGGATAGTTAGGCCGCGCACATCCATTTCCCCAGGAGACGATACCGATTTGCTCGAAGCGTTTGTCGTCTGGGCGCATTCGAACCAAAGGCCCGCCGGAGTCGCCCTGACAGCTGTCGCGTCCACCCACTCCTGGATAGCCGGAACACATCATGTTCTTGGTGATCATCTTCTGGGTGTAGTTGGTTTGGGCCACACACTCCTCGTTGTCCAGAACCGGCACCTCAACCTCCTGCAACAGGCAGGAGGGCTTCCCATCCTCCTTGAGGGTTCCCCAGCCAGTTGCGGTAGCACGGGTACCCACAAACAGTTCGTTGCGCTGCGCCACGCGTGGCAGGCAGATAGGGCGTATGAAGCTGGTGATGGGCACTCTGTCGTTCAGTCGGAGCAAGGCAATGTCATTATCGAAGTTGGAGAAGCTGAATTTCTGGCTGAAGGCGCGCAGTACGAAGCGCGTTTCGGGCCGCTCTTTGTCGTTGCAGCGGTCATGCTCTCCGAAGGTCACCTTGATCATAAACCACATAAAGCCCTTGACGCAGTGCGCCGCTGTCAGCACGTAGCGATCGTTAATCAATGTCCCCCCACAATAGAACCTGTTGAAGTAACTCAGCCGAGCCATCCAGGGGTACTCGCTGACCCCAGCGGTGGTGCCTCCCACGATCCTTGACTCATCGTTCCGCTCGCCACATCTGGAAAGAGAGATCGAGATAACGATCAGATCGATTGGGTGCTGAAAACCAGTTCAAATGGGCTATGGGTTCAGAGTTCACCAACCTCGCCATAAAGAAAGTGTCAAACTGTCTTTATTGTCGGCCATAAAACAAATGAGCGATCTTTGCAGGCTTAATTGCTGTCATCTTTGGAAACACGATTCCACGTTCCATTAAACTGGTTTTAAAGTGCCAAAACCATGAACAAAATCGGAGAAAAGAAACTGCATTCAGAAAAATGTAAGAAACCACGCCAAGGAAGCGTACAAGATCGTTCTCATGTTTTTAGTATTTTTTGGCCACACAATCAATCGAAAAGCGATCCTCAGTGTGTGTCTGTTTAATCGTGTCATTGCCCCAAAATGGTGTCCCCGGCGTCCCGAAACAAAGAAGTAAAATGTGCGACAACGACCCACTTAGGAGACGACCAAGACGAAGACGCGGCATTCCCCGTACCACCTCCCTCGCAAACAATAATGTGACGCATTGGAATTGGGCTTACGCCTTATAGAGCCAGGCCTGTATAAATTACAAGTATTCATGTATTTGTGGTCAGTAGGTTCAAACATTCGCTCCTAAAGCCCAAACAGAGCTTGTTATCAAATCGTATGCAAATTAGAATTTTGTATTCTTTTAAACGCAAACACAAAGATATATTAAGAGAATACATACATATGAGATACATACAAACTCGTACACAAATATGTACACATATCATATAAAACAGGTTTTAGTCTTTTAAGAATGGACTTAAGTTAAACTTTTGATTGCCATTAATGGTTTAGGGGAAAATTTCCGAAAAATATGTGTAAAATAATGTCTCATCTGCAAAATTTGAATTCAATTGACGATCAATAATATTGACGAGCTGACCTCTACTATGATTCCTCGGGACTCCGTTTATCATACCTGATCAAACCTGAGCTGAATGGCCTTTTTCGATGTTGTTGACAAATGTTCAGCTATTTTTGGCTCAACAGCTCCACCCTTAGGAATAAGTTTCCTGCCCATCTCGTGCCTTCTACTGACTTCTTAAGTACCCTCGGGTACTTCCATATGCCAAAAGCCAAAGTTAAAATTCCCAATTGTTTGATAGTCTCTGGAAAAGTGCGTTCCAAATACATTTCTTGGGGATCAAGAAAATTCAAAGCAGATACGAAGAGAAGCTTCTACTGGAGGTTTGTTTCGAAAACACTAGGATTTAGTGAAGATGCAGGCAAATACTCGTAGCATACGTTTTAATGATGACTTATTTATCTATAATATGGTTTACAAAATAAAAAATATATCGTTTTAAGCAATACTGAAGTTTTGATTAGAAAATGTAGTGGGACCAAAGGAAAGCCTCAGTCACATTCTGTTTATATGTAGATGTGTTCTTAAAAAACCGAATTCAAGCGATGGGCCTTAAGGAGCGCAACGATTAAATCTTTGAAAGAACACCGACATCATTGCGTGATCTCCTCCTCGCAGGCACTCAAATGCTTCAGCGACTTTAACTGTTTGTGCCATTTGTATGCCGAGACAATGACAGCCCCAAAGTTGTTTGTCAATTTGCTGTTGGCGTTGTTGTTGTTATCTAACTGGAAGTTGTCATCATGACCATGACAGCTTTTGTGGCTCACCTGCAGGAACATGTCGGAGATGTTTGGTTCTGAGCTGCTGGCGAATTATTGCGATTGAAGGAACCAAGCCAATTCTTGATCGGATTTTGCCGGAATACAGGTTTATGGCCGCCGCCGACTGCCCCCAATGAGGAAGCGTTGATTGTCGCCCCAACTTCAGCTCCTATTTTAAGCTTCTTGGGCTGTTGTTGAGCTGCTGCACCCAAGGCCTGGTATTTTCCTGGTATGGAGGATAAAGATGATGTCGTTGTGTGTGTTGTTGAGGCCGGGGCCGGGCCAATGCAGGAAGCGATGGCCAGCATTAATGACCAGTGACGTAAGTTGAGCATCATCGTGTACTGGTTCTGATTCTTCTTCAGCTGTTACTGTTGCTGAGTTATGCAATTTAATGCAAGTAAGACTAATGAGCCTCTGCTTGAAACGCGTTACGCTCCTCTCGCACACGGAAAGTCGAATTCCGTTACGAATATTTCAATTCTAGATATATGGGAATCTTTTTGGAATTTTCGTTGCACTCCACTTGTTGACTATGTTAATCAAACACAGCTCATTCTACTACAGCTATAGTTTCTGCTGCGACTTGTTCTCGAAAATAATTGAATTATTTCTCACTCGTTTTGCACATAATTCAAAATGTCAACAACTCGCCCTGATCTGAGAATCTTCATTCTTTCCATACAAATGTATGTACATATGTAAAATGTATGTTCTCTTTTTCACTGTTTCTCTGGCGCTGTCTTTTTCCGCGTTTTATGTTTTTTTTTTGTTACCACCGCACACGCGAAAGTCTGCAAACTGACTGATTTGATACCAATGACCGCGCCTGCTCCAGACCCCAAGGCCCCTCCAAACAGCGCAGTCGACGCTGAAGCTGACTCCGCAGCAAAGAAAGTTGCGCATGCGCAGGGAATGCGTCGGCGCTGGGAATCGAGCAGAGGAAGCACAGGCAGAAGAACACAGAGAGCTAGACGGTAAAGGCGAGAGCGAGAGCGAAAGAGAGAGAGGGAGTGAGAGAGAGCAAGACACAGTTGGAGTTCGTTGTGTTCTCAATATGCTAATATGACAGTTTTGCTAGCGGTGTGTGTGTGATTCTTGTCGGTCCCAGTCTGTCTCCAGCTCTGAGTCGTTCCATGTCTTTGGGTCTGGGTTTGGGCCCTGCCGCCAAGATCGTCTGTTTAACGTTTACTTATTATTATCACGAAGCGTACATACCCTGAATAGCTGAATACCCACAATAGCTGAATAGATATTTATATTTATGAGTAATATATGTATATACATGCATACAGTTTAAAACCATTCATTTTAATCATCCAATACAACACAAATATGTATATAATCTAATCAATACATTTTCTGAGTGTAAAGGCATGCTTTCATATTTTCTAATGGCGCATAAGTACATTACCAATATGTACATCCTTTAAGTTAGGCAAATATGTACATACATATGTATGTAAGTTTATTTAATGGTCCCTGGGGTGAAAAGCCGTGGTTCCATTCCTTTTTTTGTTCACCCAAGAAACATAGACTACATTTTTTTATTCAGGAGGGAGATAGGTTTCAGTCTAAAACCAACTATTTATGACACTACTACGAAATTACACATATGGTACACGATCTGGGTCTTTTACCACACACATAGCAGGGAGCATTCTGTGGTATTTTATTGAACGTTTTGGTAATTCACCTGTCATCTTTTCCGAAACCTTTTCACTTGTTCAGGAAGAGGGAGCAAGGGAAAGAGAGAGATTGGGAAGTCCGACTGTTTTTATGCCTGGTACTCGAGGAGTAAATATGGTATTTGGAAGTATGGATGCAAAACTTGGTTACCCCATCTCTTATGGTCTCTGAGTACTAGGCGCTCATAAGGACGGACAGATAGATGCTTTGTGGGGTCCCTACTCGTTTTTAACTTATTTTTTTAATAATTTGTTATATGTGGTTTTTTTTTTTTTTAACTTTTTCAGAGGTAGCGTGAGAGAGCTAAAAATTCTCGATCAATTCAAAAACCTAAGAAACGCGTATTTTTCCTTTATATACAGACATATTTTAGGATTTTTTTTTAATTTCAGTATATTTTGAGTACTGAAGCCATACATATTCTGGTAGTTGGGCGTTTTTCATTTCTTTTTAGTTGGCTAACCAATTTTAGTTCATGCGTCTCTCCATACATTTTGATGAGCAAACCCTGAAACGACGCCCAATTAATGCACCTGTCAGTAAAATAATGGAGAACACAATATATAATTATTTAATTATATAAATGTATTATATAATGTTTTCGACTTACCCGAGTTAAAATTTCGTAAAAAATACCTCACATCAATTAATATTTTTGTATTTTAAAATTTAATATTTCCCAGACGGTACGCTAAAACCACAAAGTGTTTGTGTTGAATTTTTAGCTGCATAAATCAGTTTTTCAGATAAACAACCAGATGTATGATACCTAAGTTTTGTGTACCTCCAAAACAATCGTTACAAAAAAATACCAGCAATAAGCATTCTTAAAAAAAGTTCTGAACAAAACCATAATTCATTAAAAAATCGGAGTGCCCGATATCTATCAGAACGAGAAGGGACGTGGAGAAGCAGTCTGGAGCAAAATTTGGTGGCTCTTCCATTTATAGTCTCTGAGAACGAGACGGACAGACGGGCGGATGTTCAGACTGACAGACATACAGATATAGACTCGGCTATTGATGCAGATCAAGAATATATGTACATATATACTGTATGGGGTCGGAAACGTTTCCTTCTTTGCGTTACATACATTCACTTTTTGCACAATTACAATATACAGTATTTACTCTTCGAGTACCTGGGATAACAAATTGTCTTCAGACCATTTCTAATCCCCATTTCTTTCAGAAAAGTTTGTCTGGATCGAAGCGGCAAAATCGTGTCAAGTAGTTTAATTGAATCAAGATCACTTATTTATATTCAGTACAATGGTACTCACAATTGACATTAAGGATCCTCAAGCTTAAGAACTAAATATTTACATACATATGTCTCCAGGGAAATAATCAAGTACATTGTTTTGTCCTATTGTCTCTGATTTGTCTCCGTGTTTTTCTTTTGTTTTATATTTTGTGGTAAAGTTCCATCAAAAGTATTGCAGTTTCACTTGAAAAATTATCCATATTTTTAAATTTTGTTAAAGTCTACTTATCTATCCGGCAATAATTTGTCTTTTTACTTCCTTATTCCCTGGTTTCTTTGGCATGTTCATCGCCATTTGCAATTGCTATTAGCTGAATTTTCTTGTAAGCCCAGGGCACTCACCATCCACTTTCCAGTTCGCTTATGGAAAACTCAACAGTCCATGCCGAAAATAAGAAAAAAGAAATTTCAATAGGTTCCTTATTAATTGAAAGCATGCATTCAAATTTTCCTTAACTAAACTTTTATAAATTTTTACATATTTTGCAGCACACTTATTGTTCTCAGAAACCAAATGAGACGCCCTGCATCTGTAAGCAAAATTTTACAAACCCAGGGGAGCAGAATGCAATTCGCTGACATGCGAGGAAAACATTGCATCACGGGGTAGTGAGAAAAAGAGATTGCAGCAGATTAGGAAGACTAGCCAAGCAAGATGGATATGGACGGGGCTAAGAAAGCAGCATTTACCGACGAAGGACCCAATTCCAGAAACAAGCGACGAATCAGGTTTGCCCGACGCACCGCCGTCCAAGGGCGCGGCAGTATAGGAGGCGTAAGTGCCGGGATCTACAAGGCATTTCGAGAGCGCTTCCTGAGCAGCGACGATTCAGGGGACTATCGCAAGTTAAGGCAGCGCGATGCGGAGGCCGGCCAAGTGTGGAGTGATCATTTTCAATCCAGTGGCAGCTCTGGTGGGGAAAGGGAACAGGAGCCCAGCAGTAGCAGCGTGGAGGATCTTTTTACCAGCGAGACGGAGCACCGCCAATGGCGACGCCAGTCTGCTGAGCTTCGGCGCAGAGGAGCAGGCCGCAAAAAGGTTAGTGTCACGCGCACTGTCTTCCCAGCTAAAGCTCTTGGTTAGCCACTTTCCATTTTAATATCTGATTGAGCAAACTAGATACATACATGGCCCCAGATATATCTTTCAATTTCAGTTAAATCCATATGTTTATACGCTTTCATAAATAGAGGGGGATATACAATCGGTTCACTCTCAGTTTAATTTATTTACTTCTATTTTATTAATTTCCATTACTCTATTAAATGATCGTCATGATCAGAATGATGTGGATAGCGTGTAAAGAGGTATAATTTGGTAATGGGGCTAGTGGACGCTATGCTCTGTTTCAGGGGTATGAGTTAATTTTGGTTTTCTGTTGGCGGGTTATTCATACATGCATTCATACATACCATCATATGTACATATGTATATACATATGAATTTAGTTTAATTAATTTGAATGATTTTAACGAGTCAGTGATTTCAGTGAGTCAGTGCACGCGTGACTTTAGAGTCACCATTGCCCACTCATTCCAGAGAAAAATGTTTGTAGTATAAGTAGTACATATTTATACCCGGTACTCGATGAGTAAATAGGGTATATTGTATTTCTGCGGAAAAGTGTTGCACACAGAAGGATGCGTTTCCGACCCTACAGAGTATATATGTATATTCTTGATCAGCATCAAAAGCCGAGTAGATTTAGCCATGTCTGTCTGTCCGTCCGTCTGTCCGTCTGTCTTGATCTTAGAGACTATAAAAGCTAGACCCACCAAACATTGCATCCAGATTGCTGTATGCTCGCACTGTTACAAGTGTATTTCGCCCCGACCCTTCCGCCCCGCAAAGGGCGAAAATCTCTTAAGTCCCAATTTTGAAGAAAAAAGAAAACTAAAAACGCCATTCCGTAGGGAATGCCCATATCTATCAGATCACCAAATTGGGATCAGATTGGATCATTATTGTAGACAGAATGAAGAAATTAATTTGCAGTGGCTAAACCCACCCTGTCCAGCAGCTTTGGTTATTTTTTGTACATTCTCTCGTTCCACACTCTGCTTCGTGCAGCCGCACACTCTAGGGGAGGTAAAAAATGTAAAATGAAAAATGTAAAATTTGAAAAATAAACCATTAAGGTACAGATGTACTACTGAGTACCGGGTATAAAAGTGTGAAGCGTAAGAAGCGTCTCACACGTCCTTTCTCGTTAGTTTTCTTTTATCTTCAAAATTGTCAATTCAGCACACTTTCGCGATTTGCGATTTGAAATACACTTGTAACAGTGTGAGCATACAGCCTTCTGGGTGAAAATTTGGGTGGCTCTAGCTCTTATAGTCTCTGAGATCGAGGCGCTCCACCAGACGGACGGACGGACAGACAGACAGGGCTATATTGAATATATACACTTTGTGGGGTCGGAAACACTTCCTTCTGAGTGTTACATACATCAACTTTGTGCACAAATACAATATACCCTATTTACTCTTCGAGTACCGGGTATAATTATTATCAAACCATTTCTAAGCCCCATATCTTTCATAGAAAGTTGGTCTATATCGAAGCGGCAAAATCCTGTCGAGTAGTGTAATTTATAACATATAAATTTAGAGTGCATACAAGTTGAAGGAAGAAAAGAATGAACGAATGTATAAATAAACAGTCGAAAAAATGTGCGCCAGTGTGGCACCGATAAAAAAAACCCCAGCGTATACTAGGTATTTTGTCCGCCTTCTCTGTTTCGGCTCAGCAGGAACAAATATCACGTAACTGTCAGGTGCGCCTTCAGGCACCCACATGTTCCCGATGTTGGGCTGCTTTCCTTGATTTATGCACGCTACTTAATGACTTCTTAATTACATTTTATGTAAAAACCAAAAATAATATCTTGTTGAAAACAACAGACAAGAATTCAAAGGGATGGAAGTTGTAGATGTTGAGAACACAAAAATCGCAATCCTTGGCCGGGAGGAACACGTCACGCCACGCTGACAACACAATGCGGATACCGCTTTCACTTTCACCATACTAGCTGTAGCTGCTGTCGCCCAGAACTTCCAGTGTTCCATCTTGTGCAAAAAAGTCTCTTTGGCAATGGCCTTGTGGGTGCTGAAAAATGGATGGTTTCAGAGGGGTCCATATAATGGGTTAGCAGGAACAGAAGGTCATGTGTATTAAGTCAACACACATTTTACATGTCTTTCTGTAGTTCAATTCAATCTGTGCGCCAAGCAAAATACAATTACACCATGGATTCATGTTCATTGTCTGGATGCGTGGCGTTGCAGCATCTGGGTTCAATGAAATCTGTGCGCCAACCAAAATACAATTACTCCATGGATTCATGTTCATTTTATGGATGCTTCGCGTTGCAGCATATGGGTATCTGGATGACTTAGAGTCTTTTCGGATGTGCCGATACTGATGCGCATTCGACAGGACACATACCCTGTGCTCGATAGTTATTGGATTAGAAAGGTTGGATGTGTGTGCGGAATAACGCTAAAATTCAGATACATGATGCTTGCAATGCTGTTGAAGAGCAAATTGATAAAAAAAAAGGGGTTTTGATTGGGCCCAGTGAAAGAACAGGTTACCGGTCAAAGGCGAAAAGGGTCAAAACTTAGGGCTCAATTCTATTTAGGGAAGCAAGCCATGTAGTAAGACCACTAGTAGAGGGGAATCAATATATCTCACCTGAAAATACATCGAAGTACATTATAACTCAAAGCTTTACCAGAAAAATATTTAGTATGACAAATAGTACTAGCAAAAAATGAAATATATACATCATTTTAACTCAGCTGTGGGACAGTGCAAGTTAACAAACACGACTGCAATCTTTAAAATGCTGAGACACGATAGTGTCTGTCAACTGTGTAGGACAGACCCTTGCAGTGGTCATGTCGATTGTCGCAAATTAAGCGTTGTCAAGTGGATGCCCTTGACAAGGAGCAAGAATCCCTTTCGTTTTTTCTTGTTTAGGGCCCGGGACACTTTCTCCGATATTTCGTGTTAAACAAATTTAACACGTTGCTGGCGACAGGATAAAAAACGCGAACTGAAAATATTTTTTTGTCAGATGTTTAATTCAGACCCCACTGGGCTATGGATGTGGCTGTGGCTGTGGCTATTGGATCTCAGCCATGTCGTTAACGGGGTCACGTTTTCATGCTGCTCACTTTTCCCAGTCCGGCAGCTTGAAAGTGAAATAAACGTTGACCCAGTGAAAAATTCACAATTTTTGTTTCTGCGTGGCCACAGCAAGGTCAAACCTAGAGCATTAATTACACAATTTATAAGTCGCAAAACAATTGTTTTTGACAAGTGAAATACTTTGTCAGAGAGCAGTTGGCGAAAAAAAGACCACTAAAAAAAGGAGCCCAAGTTTATAATTGAAATGGCCACCCCCAAGGAGGGCCTATGTTCCTGTTGCGGCTTCACGTGAGAGGGAATTGTCGTCGGAAGGGAGGCAATGTGTTTTCAAAGGGAACTGGGTACTACCATTTTCGAGTTGGCATAGTAACCTGTCTATTTATCACATCAAAATAAACAATTATTTAACCAGGAATGAATAGTATCGAGTTGGCCATGGAAATATATACATGTTCTCTATATGTTGGATTTAAGGAATCAAGATTTCACTGAAAACTAAAAACCAACCTCCATTTATTTTTCGAGTCGTATTTTATATATTAAAAAGTCAACAAAGTGTTGCAGGAATAATTAATAAAAGAATAAGTAAAAGGAGGGAGAAAGAAGCATTCGACATATTTCACAATGTCGGTATTCGACAATCCCGACCAACTGCGTAAGCTGCAAAACCTTTTAAATCCCAGGCAGACACGTCCCGGTATCGACAACAGCAGCAGCGAGGATGAGGATGAGTCCGTGGTGAGGCACACGCGAAGTGAGTATGCGCCGACAGGACCATTGCGAAAGTGTGTATTAAGGAGATATCTTCATGGTTCAGCACCCGGCAGCATTGGTCCTCAGACAGACGCGGCATCAGCATCGTCTGCTAGTGCCAAGACAAAGAAAAAGAAAAAGCCCAATCCCTTGGCCACTCCCTTGGTGGAGGAGCAAAAGAAGCAGCCTGATACCCTTGAGGAGTGGCAAGAGCAGCAGGAACGAGAGGACACTGATATTCTGGAGACCAGAAAGTGCCCAGAATACACCATGACCTACAGCCAGGCCGTGGGTACTGAAGATGTCTTCCTGCAGGTTGCCTCAACTAACTTTGTCCGCTAGCCCAAGATCGTTTAGTAACTCCACGAATGCATTTTAGATGGGAAATCGTACGGGCTCATCAGCTAGCTGCGAAAATCTTATTCTGGATATTCATCTTCCAGATGAGGAGACGACAGCAGACAAGATGAAATTGACTCTGCAGGAAAGGGATTTGGATCTGGCCACCGTTCTCTATCGCCTTCGCCTGCCTCTGCCCCATCCCGTAGAGGTGGATCGCTGCCAAGCCAAATACAGCACGGAACTTAGGAAGTTACGCCTAACGCTCCGCTTACGTCGGGAGCTAGATTATGTCAACTTTTGAATAGAGAAGCAATTGGAGCTCTTGATACACACGATACACAACACATATCATGCGACAAACGATACACGACAGAAACGCCATTTAGCTCGACTCTCCCAACATTATCTTTCCTGGTAGTCATCCCTTCTCCCCTCTCCAGTAGTTACAAAACTAGACTTTGAACTAAACATATCAATGAACAAATTTGATGTAGTCGTGGAGCAATCTTTCAACTAAAGTTATAAATGTTAATACAAATTTACTGTTGCACCACTGCAATTGCATGTTGCAGTTGCTCGTCATATGATGCAATTCGCTGGCCTTGGCAGCATTTTCCGCAGATCTAAAGCAAATATCGTGACGGTAGTGAACTTCTCGCATTGGAAATTTAATTGGCGGTACTTTAGCCTCGCTCTCTATTGTCGAGTAGCGAATACGCCTCATGGTTCGTGCAGTTTGGTCAAATCACAAAAAACGCTGAAACGGGGCATGAAGTATTCTCCGACCTCTCCGGTTTCTCCGATCCTTTATGACGCTGTCAAAAATCACTTTTGGTAAATATTTGTCATGCACAGGCAGCCAGTGACATAACAAAAGTCAAATACAATAAAGTAAGCAAAGAAAAATGAAAAGTAGAAAATGGAAATTCTATTATACATACCTCGGCAATGACTTTGCCAGGCAGAACTTTGGTTTTGGTCCCACAATTACTTTCCTCTGGGTCTTTGGCTGCGTTTTTGCTCATTTACTCTAACTGACGCTGGCACATATCAATTTGTGCGCTCCGGGCAAGCTGAGACCCCAATCTCCCTTCGACCACGGAGACATGATAAAGTGCCGACGAGCGCTAACCTCCCTTTTTTAAAGACAAATAAAACAGACAAGTAGGTGAGACGTCTGTGAGACGCTTCGTAAGCATCACAACTTTTATACCCGGTAGGTCAGTCAGTATATCTTTTTTGTTATTTAATCACTACAGCGAAATTTAATGGTTGCACGACGATGAGCTTTGACCAGGTACTTTAGTTTATGTTGGGGGAATATTTGACAAAATATATATATATTTTACTGAACATTTTGAACTCAAACGAGAAGGAACGTGTGAGACGCTTCTTACGCGTCACAACTTTTATACCCGGCACTCAGTACTACATCTGCACCTTAGCGGTGTTTTGTCAAATTTTACATTTTTTCTTCATCTGTCATCTACATCTACAACACTTCTCACACCAAGACGCTCCTTTAGCTCGCTCCCCTTTCCTAGACCCACACACTGCAGACTCGCGGCAGAGGTAGTGTCCGCACACAGCAGAAGCAGAGTGTGAATGAGAGAATGTGAAAAAACTGACTATAATAATCCAATATGCTAGAGAATAATCAATCTGCTTTTGATGCTAATCAAGAATATATATTCTTTATGGGGTCGGACACATTTTCTTCTGCGCGTTACATGTCATCCACTTTCGAGCACAAATACAATATACCCTATTTACTCTTCGTGTGCCGGGTATAAAAAGTTTACACTAGTTAAAAAAACAAAATTAATAAATTTTTGGACAATGGAAGGAAGAATTTAAGTTATGTAAATGCCACAGTCTTGAGTCTGGGTGTACATATATTTTCGAATGTATCCGAATATTATATCAGTTAAAAAATGTTGACAAGGTTTGTTTCATATTTAGTCGTCATTGTTACAACGGTTCATAAGGCGATACTGGAAAAGTTATCGTTAAGGTAATTGATTTGAAATTGCCGAGGAAGGCTGACCGACCGGAGACGACTAACCGTTCAATGAAATTCAACAGGTC
Organism: Drosophila guanche; assembly: GCF_900245975.1. Lineage (NCBI taxonomy): Eukaryota > Metazoa > Arthropoda > Insecta > Diptera > Drosophilidae > Drosophila > Drosophila guanche. Next base: position 953,259 of record NW_022995744.1, on the reverse strand, counting down.
AAACAAACAAACCAACAAAAAATTTTCCATGTCTTGAAGCTACATTTCAGCAAGCAAAGAAATGGAAAACTTCCCAAAAAGCAGAAAAGTACGCAAAACTTACAGAAACCAAATGACAAACCAGAAACGCCTTTTTACCTTTTTCCGCATTTTTCGCCTTTTGTAGTGGCGCAAGGGAGCGGGGCGCAATTGTAAAATACACTTGTAACAGTGTGAGCATAGAGCCATCTGGATGCAAAATTTGGTGGCAGAACACAGAATAAAAATGTAAATTGTGCCCACTAGTCTAATGTGACACTTTACACTTGGAATTCTAGGTAGGCCAGCACAGAAAAATAGTAATTTGAATTGTAATAAAAGTTGTGTGCATGTAGTAATCCTTGAATGGAGGCATGTCCTTGCCTGTGTTTCTGCTTTTTCATAAATAATTGTTGCAGTCTGCCACACTTGAAAAATGTAATAAGCAAAGAACGCAATATCTCAGTGCCAGTCAGATCCGCTGAGTATTTACGAGTGGTTAGCCAGGTGGAAATATGTAGCGTTTCAGTATTTGTAGAAGCGGTTGATTGGAATTTCAAGCCAGGGAACATCTTTCGATGGTCCATGATTTTTCCTTTTAACTTTTTCATTTTTAATTTTCCCTTGTATACATCTATTGCCCTTCAGCACTAGGTTTTGGGCTTCTGTGCTAATTGCCCTCAGATTAAAGTTAGCTGGAATTACAGCTTACAAGTCCGGTTTGCAACAAGTCACCTAACTGAAACCGAATCTTTCCTGGAATCTATTAGCCATTGCATGGGCCCTAGCGTGTAGGTCACTGGAAACTTTTCTCTTTTTTCAACTTTTTTTGCTTCATTTTCTTCCTCATAAATCCTGCGGTTTTTTTTTTTAATGACCTGTACAACTTTTTCCAGGTTTCCTCAGCACAGGGTAATACGAATATATTTAAAAAATAACAGGAGCGATAAAGAAAAACGTAAATTTTTTGGCTTAAGGGACTTAAAGTTTTGCGGAAATCTGGGAAACGAAAAGAAAAGTTGAGAACTCATCAAAAAGCACTAGCGATACTTTATAAAATTTTGGATTCCCTCTCTACTGAATTGTACACACATATTTACAGAGTTATATTTAAAGAAAATATCATAAAAACTCTCATAAAATTCCCCATTATTCAGACTAGTCATCCCCAAACACACAAGCATTGTATTTACATATCAATTTTCTCACGCAGTTTCTTTGACATTCGCAATTTACCGAATCTACCATTTTGGTCGATATACTTTCCACAGCTCATTAGCACTAACAAATTGGACCGAAAACAGAGAATGGTTGAAAGCAGACACAAAGCCACCATAAGGAAGAACATGCAGGCGAAGGCGACTTGCAAATATCACACATACGACATGTTGTAAAGTCTGTTTGCTCGTCTCTTGTAATTGTAGCTACATCTTCAGCTGGAAAAGCTTAAATGTTGCTGCATGGCGAAATAACAAAATCATTATCGAATTTAGTTAAGTTGCTTGGTCGAAGTCGCAGTTGGTTTAGGGCAGCGCATAACGACCGCTTTAACATTTTTTTCCAGATTAATTCAACATAGTAACAAATTCAACTAGAAGGAGCAAGCGAAAATAAGTGGGAGCATGGGTGGGGTGGGAGCTGCCACTCAAGCAGCCATATAAATTACATGCAGACATGAGGCGCATACGAGAGCCGTAAGGATGCGAAGGTCTTGCCATTAAGTCGCACACGTGTTAGTCCACAGAGGGTGGCAATGGGAAAGTCAGACAAGTCATTCCTGTAGTGCTAGCGGCAGCCGATGGCTCTTCCAACACACTTTCTCAAGTGGCTTCTATTTCCCTCAACCCCTAATTAAGATATATGTAAATACTACAACAAAAGCCATCAAAGACCACCAAAAGTTGATAAAAAGAAATTGTTACATTAATTCTCTGCAACATGGCTGTTAACACACGGCATTTACGAGTATGTTTCCCCGACATTGTCACGTGTCTCGACTAGAAAACATAGAGGTAAAGAGCCAAAAAAAACAAATAAAAGGCAAATGCCAATGTCAAAGTCTAGCTAAAGTGAATGTCTTTTCTTTCCTTGAGAAGGGGCTCGGCGTGACCTTTTCAATGTTGGAACACTCCATATAGGTTATGGATCCCATAAGTATATGTAAATAACAAAAAAGAAATGGTTGTATGACATTCAATTAGATCATTAAATAGTAGTGTCGGTGAGGAAGCCACATGATGTCATGTGATTCGGGCAACAGATTAGCCAACAGTTGCTCGATGGTGAGAAATGATAATTTAATGGGTTAATGTCATTAAACAAGCTTGGAAAAGTATAAAAGTAATTAAGGAATTGTTTCAAATAGAGCGAATTTATGTTATGTGAAAAATCATGGACCTTTAATAGCTTGATTTCTGATTGAAATACTTTTTTCTACATACATGTTCATTACTGACCAGAGCAAGCCTTTGATGGTTGATAGTGAAAGGAAGAGTATGAAGAAATGGTTGGCCAATATTAAGCACATAAAGGCGAAAACAGACTGAAAGAGTAATGGCAGCGACGGAAGAAGCAACCGTCCCAGCCAACCAGCAAGGCGAGAGAATGAATGCTGCATTTCTGTCTTTTGGGCTTTGTTTTCTTTTTTGTCGTTTGGGTTTCAGTGGGGTTCGAGCTGGGTGTGTGTGAACCTTGAGGACATCGTCATCAGCATCACTCTCATTGCAGTCGTTAAGTTATAGACTTTGATTTCGTTTCCTCCGTTCAACTGTGGCGCAACTTTTATCCCCAACCGACCCCACCCCTTGCCAAGTTGTTTCCGAGATTTATTTGCCTGATGACATGGTAAAGTCGCAAAGGCAGTCGACATCCATATCCTTTGCTAACTTTTCTCAAAAGTGGCTTTAATTGATTTCAGCTTTTAAATCTCAGCTGGACACATTTTACACTTTACTTAGCTTTAAGGAGGCGACGATTGGATGACTCTCTGTGACATTTCCTCGTTTCATCCCAATTCACTTTGAATTGAATTTTCAATATTTTGTAAAATATTTTTTTTTTTGAAATGCCCGAAAAACCATCAGAGGATTTTCTGGGCAAGGTCCTTCTCGAAGATAAGCTACTTGTGGAGAATTCCGACAGTGCCAACAGCAGCGATTATGCCGACTTGGCCTTGGGAGCTACGGGTACCGAAGAAGATACTGAAGAACCCAGTGAGTTCGATCAGATTTTGATTGGAATTCAGGAGCGTATGTCGCGTGTTATGGCACGAGTGAATTCGAGCTGTACACAGATTAACCAGTTACACCGGGATCTGAAGGCTCAGCTCCCCATCAGGATGAACACAGATGAGGCTAAGGCCGATATCGAAATGGCTTCTCAGAAAAAGATGACTGAAAATCTATGTGGCTCAAACCCAAATAACTGAAGAGTTCTTAACAGAAAAGGGGGAAAAACTAAAGAGGTGAAAACTATAAAGGACCTATGAATGTCAATTCAATAATTCCCAAGAAAGTTACATACTTGTAAATCAATTGCAAAAATGCAAAATAGTCTCCCATTATAAATATTGAGTTAATTTAGTTAATTCCAGGATAAAAACAAAAACAAATAAATGGGTTCCCTTTCTGTGTGGACCCTAATGTACTTGAAGGAACTCAACCAGGACAGTAGCCTAGCCCCCATGCTTCTCAAAAATATTTGATCCCAGCGTAAATGATTTCAATTCTGGTGATCAGAAAATATGACAACAGCTTAGGAGTTTATCTAACTCAAAATATGTCCAAATCTAAATATCCCTAATTTCAACCCATCCACAGTAATATGTGCCACTTTCCCTGACATTCCCAATTTATTTGATACTTTCTTTAAACCAACAATACTCTAAAACCCTGCTCAAGTTCTGGCTTTGTTCTTTCGACTGCAAATAAAGTTTTCATTGAATTTTTCAAGGGCTTTTTGTTTTCCCAAAACTTTTCCAAACCTCAAGATTTTGCATTTTGTCCAATACAAAGACAGATTGCCGGGAGCCCAAACAAATATGCTAAGAGCTATAAATGAGCATGAGAGAACATTCACAGCGTCTGGCCCAAAAATTGGCAGTACTTAGCTGTGATAGGGCCGGGCCCAGCCCGGAGTCAAAGCTGAATATAATTCGCCATAAATTGTTGACACAGCAGCGTTGAGTTATATGCAATTTTTTTATTGTCAACTTACGAAAATGTCAAAAACATTTTGTCAGATGGCAAATCTCGACAGCAAAGCAACAGCAACAGCCACGATAACAATTGCGCAGCGCGTTTATCACTTCAACTGCTGCAACTTGGCACGTTCCATCCGCCTTCTCCCCGCCGACTGGAACTGTTGTCCGCCTGACAGCATTTTCATAGTCGAGCAAGTAATGCAGCTGGAATGGGTAGTCCCAGAGTCCTAAACTCGTTCACTGTCGTTTATTTTGTAACAACTTCAGCTTCATGCTTTAGTAAACTTTTCCCCAAAGTTGCCTCTTCTTTGCGGGTGATATCCACCTTGAATGAGGCCAATTCACCGGGATGAGTTAGTGAGAGTGGAACGATACGAATTTTTCTGGCTGGCTGTAGAGCTTTGTCCAGTCTCGAAAAATGCATGTGTACACACATACATATTCTGCTTGCATGGATATGATTTTTTACAGTGCTGTCGAAACATACCCCTATGAATGCTATTAGTTTGTATTATAGAATATATTCGATATACAA